>NC_056749.1:490553878-490736378 GCF_019279795.1 Protopterus annectens | reverse complement strand
CAGACGGAAATGCAGGTGATCCCTGGAACGTCTGTTCATCTTTATGTGATAGTACACTTCCTTGAGATCTATGAAGAACATCCAAATCGCCCTTCCCTAGGAAGAGAAGAATGGACAGAAGCGTGACCATTCGGAACTTCTTTCTTTACGGACTGACAGAGTCTGCTGAGATCCAAGATAGGTCTCCAGTCCCCTGTTTTCTTTGGTACCAAAAAGAATCTTGAGTAAGTTCCGAAACCAACTTGGTCTGCTGGGACTGGTTGGATGACTCTCTTCTAGCAATTTGTGGACCTCTAGGATTGCTTGTTCCCTGAGACTGGGTGGAACATCTGGGATTCGGTATACAGGAGTGGGGGGGTAGAGAACTGTATGAAATATCCTCTGGAAATGATGCTTTGCACCAAAGTATCAGACGTTATGTTTAGCCAGGCTTCAGGGTACAAAGATAAGCGACCCCAGACTGCCTCCAGAGCTTGACAGCCGGGCCTCCCTTCAGGGGCGGCGCTGGTAGGGCTGACCAGAGAACTGTCCTGTCGCCCTGTTGCTGCGGACCCACTCTGCTGCGCAGGCAGCATCTTCCACTATAACCCCCTCCTCTGCCTCTAGAGAGGGTTTCTCTACGCATGTCCTGGAAGGTTCCCTGTGCTTTTCGGAACCACATTTTTCCGCCCATGGGATAGGGCGGAGTAAGGGCAGAAAAACAGACTCAAATGGCAGATAGGGTCTTGCCTTCCTGCTCACACCTGGTTAAGGTTTCCTTTACTTTAGGCCCAAACAGTGATGAGCCGTCAAACGGGTTGTTAATAAAGGAAGACAAAGGGCTCCACAAAGTAACAGAGATGCATCCAGGCTGGTCTCCGCAGAGCAATGCCTGAAGTAGCAGCTATGCTCGAACCATCAGCTGCATATATGAGACACATGGACAAGTTCACAACCAAATTTAAGGTAGCAAGCTGTGTGTTGACTGTCTGCCACTCCTGCTGCTACCGTACCCTGAAGAGTATCTCTTAGCTCTTTCATGAAATCTTTTTGGAGTCTCGTGAAATGGGTTAAATAGTTTAGCGATCGAAGAGAAAAGGTCGCTGAACTAAACATGCGTTTCCCATATCTATCCATGATCCTAGACTCTACTAGGAGGATGGATAGATGTGGATGCTTCAGACACTTCCTTTTTGGTGGCTGCAGCTACCACCATGGTATCAACAAACACTCCCTTGGTCAAAAAGGCTTTGTCCACTGAGGCAGAGAAAAGTACAGTTTTGTACCTACCATAAATGTAGATGCTACAGTGTTCACCCTGCTGCAGTCATCACACTTGGGTTATCCTGTCAGGCGGTCCCGCAGTTGGCCGGAATTCCAAAGTCTTGGCCCGGCGTCAGTTGCTGTCACTTCTTCCCTGACGTCAGTGTGCCAGGGGTATATATAATGCATCCAATGCCATTTTCTTCAGTTTTTCTTGCCCCAGATGTCAGGTGCCCCCAAAAGGGTGGTCAATAATTAGTACCAATTTATGAAGTTTTAGCACAAACACAAAATCCCTCCAGCTATAAGCAAATACATCAGCAAGGTTTTGTAGAGATTTAGCCAGTTAAATCAGAGGGGGTGGAGGGAGGGTAACCTGGACTGCAGCAGGGTGAACACTCTAACATCTACATTTATGGTAGGTACAAAACTGTACTATGTTCGTGTTACCCTGCTGCAGTCATCACAATTTGGTAGAATCCCAAAGCCAAGGATGGGTGGAGGAGTCAGAGGGTTAGAGGAGGCTAGAAAGCCGTGCAGAACTGCAGTGGCAAAGCCAGCTCTAGTCTTAGAGTAAAGTGGTAAGTGATGGTGTTTGGTAAAGGTGTGTACTGAACTCCAAGTTGCAGCTTCCAAAATCTCCTTGGTTGGAACCCCCTTGAGGAAAGCTGTAGATGTAGCTGTTGCCCTGGTAGAGTGGAGCCTAATGGTAGCAGGAACTGGTTTTCCATGATGGGTATAGCAAAATCGAATGCAATGTCCTATCCATTTGGAAATGGTTTGTTTTGATATAGCCTTCCCTTGTGAAGCTGTAGCATAGGATACAAAGAGCTGATCAGATTTTCTGAAAACCTTAGTCTTATCCAAGTAGTAATGAAGTTGCCTGTGAATGTCCAAGGAATGCAGGAGTCTTTCTCCTTTGTTCTGTGGATTTGGGAAGGTGGTGGATAAGTGGGTGGCTTGATTTAAAGCCACACTGGAAACCACCTTAGGCATGAAGGAAGGATTTAGTTAGTAGAGAAACTATGTCTTGATGGAAAATGAGGAAAGGTTCCACTGCCATTAGTGCCTGCAGCTCTGGGAATCTTCTAGCTAAAGTTATTGCTAGTAGCAGGGCAGTCTTCCATGATAGAAACTGTAGATCTGCAGAGAAAGCTGGTTCAAAGGGTGGTAGCGTAAGTTTTTCCAAAACAAAATTGAGGTCCCATGTTGGTGTAGGTGCTCTCCTGGGGGGGGTCTAATGTTTTTTCCCCTCTGAGGAACTGCTTTAAATGTGGATGTGACAATAAGGGTGGATCCGTGCTGTAGTGGGCTGAAATAGCTGATGCATGGATTTTAATGGAAGAAAAAGAAAGTCCTTTGTGCAACATCTCAGTTAAATACTGTAGAATATGAGGCATGTGAGGCTGAAGTTTGTGTTGGCCTTTAGCTTGGTTCCAGGCGCAAAATCTTTTCCATTTGTCTGAGTAGGCCTTCCTGGTGCTGGGCCTCCTAGCTTCCAGAACATCATCCAGAACTGCTTGGGAAAGAGGAGCTGGCTAGATGCTTAGTTGATTTGCCATGCAGCCAGATTTAAGGTTTTGAGCTGGCTGTGTAGAATCGGATTGTTTTGCTGTGTGAGCAAATGAGCAATTTGTGGCAAAATCCAAAGTGGGCCCTGGGCCGTAGTCCTTAATAGTGGGTACCAGTGTTGGCGTGGCCAGTCTGGGGCTATGAGCATCAGTCGTGGTCTCTCCTTTCTGACTTTCAGAAGCACCTTTGTGAGGACAGGCAGTGGTGGGAAGGCATATACTGTCAGGTTTTTCCAACTGAATGAGAGTGCGTCCACTTTCCAAGCTTGATGGTGAAGTGTCCTTGTACAAAATTTTGTTAGCCGATAGTTTTGGGGGCTGGCAAACAGGTCTGTCTGGAAGGCCCCATTTTTGAGTTATCATTGCAAATACTTGTGGATCCAGTTTCCACTCGTGGGGATCCATGATGTTTCTGCTGAGGTAGTCTGCCAATGTGTTTTCTTCCTGGCAGGAATTGAGCTTGTAACTTAACTTGGTAAGCCAGTGCTGTGTTCCACAAGGTCACTGCTTGCCTGCATAGAGGGTAGGTGTGCACCCCCTTGTTTACGTACCACATTACGGTAGTGTTATCCGTCCTTATTATAAGTTGTCCTGGATGTAATTGGTTCTTGAAGGCTGTCAGAGCATTTTGTACAGCTAGCATCTCTTTTTGATTGATATGCAGATGTCTGATCTGCAGTCCATACGCCTTGAACGCACTGTCCTGCCATGTGTGCCCCCCAGGCATAGTCCGATGCATCTGTTGTCATAGTTTGCCTGGCTGGGAGCAAGGTGAAAGGCTGACCCTTGTTGAGGTGACATGCCTGTGACCACCACAGAAACTCCTCTTGTAGGCAAGGAATGAGAGATCAATGTGTCCAAGCTGTGGCTGTGTTGAGACCATACGCTTTTTAGGTACCACTGTAATTTCCTCATATGCAGCTTTGCAAATGGTATTAGTAGTATGCAAGATGCCATGAAGCCCAAGGCCTGCAGAATTTTTCTTGCAGGGAGTAGGGTCTTTGTTGCCATGGTTTTGAAATATTGAGTCAGATGCAGTTTGTCTTGCGTCAGATAAGCCTTCTGGGCCGTTGTATTCAAGCTGGCACCCAGGAATGTCATTTTTTGAGGGTACTAGTTTTGATTTCTTTTTGTTTACTGTGTACCCCAGGCAACTTAGAAGATGTTGTAAGAGGATGTCCTTGCTTTCTGCTTGGATGAGGCAGTCGTCCAGGTATGGGTATATTTGAAGTCCTCTGTCTGCAGTATGCAATTAATGGTGCCAGGCATTTTGTGAAGACCCTGGGCGCAGTAGACAAGCCAAAGGGCAGTGCAGAGAATTGATCATGGGTTGAACCTGCAATGAAATGGAGGAATCTTCTACAACTTTGTCTGATAGGGACATGCAGGTATGCCTCCTTGAGGTCCATTACTAGCCATGCTTTCTTGCCCAACATGGGAAGAAGCTGCTGTAGTGTTAGCATCTTGAATTTGGGTACTTGTAAGAAGGTGTTTAGAATTGAAAGGTCTAGAATTGGTCTCCAGGCATCGTCCTTTCTGGGGACTAGAAAGAGTCTTGAGTAAAATCCTTGGCCTTGCTCTCGTGTAGGTATCAGCTGAATGGCTCTCATGTCCATGAGAGCTGTAATTTGTTTTTGTGCCTCTGCCCATTGATTTTGTGGCAGGTTTGGCATTCCTCTTTTCATTGGCAAGGTGTGGAAATGGAATTTGTATCCTCGTGAAATTATGTCTAGGACCCATTTATCCTTTGTGACAATGTGCCAGTTGTCTGGAAAAAGTGCGAGTTTTCCTCCCAAGGGAGCTATCAAGAGAGTGGTGCTTGGCCAGATGAGGTGCAAGTCATTGAGTTTGCCTTCTGGTAGTTTGGGACCCGTCTTCGCCTCCCTTCTGTGTTGCAGTGCCCCATTGTTGAGGTTTGTATTGGGCTTGTGGTTGTCATCTGCCTCTTGGACGTCTGTATTTACCCCTCTGTGGTCCGTCAGTAGCTGGAAAGGACCAATTTTTAGTTGGCCAATTTCTGCTGAAGCGAGGGGGCTGTACCTGTAGAAAATCTTTGACACTGCATAGATTTTGCCTTATCCTCCATTTTCTTTAAGACTTCTTCTGCCTTAACTCCAAGCAGAACATCCTGCTGTAAGGGAGCATCTAGAAGCTTTGCTTTAACATGATCAGGCAGAGTTTGTTCCTTTAACCAAGCATGCCTACGTATAACAGACCCAGTGACAGCTGCTCTGCAGGAAGCCTCCAAAGAATCAAAACCACATTGTAAAGTATGTTTGCCCACCTGTTCAGTTGCATGCAACAGATCCTGCATTTCTTTCAATTCAGACTGAGGGAGTGCGCTCATTTTTTGTTTTAGCGGAGACATTAGAAATTGCTGATATTTTAGCATGTGAAATTGGCAATTTAATGCTCTCATAGCTAGAGTGGCTGAGGTGTAAACCTTTTTCCCCCACCTGTCTAGTGCTCTGGAGTCCCTTTCAGAGGGTACAGGATTTTTTGCCATAGAAGCCCTAGCCCCTTTGGGACCCTGGGAGATAGTCTCTGGATCAGCAACAGGGCTTTTGTAAAGGAATTTATGGGAATCAGGCACTCTATAGTATCGGTCTGGTTTGGCTGGAGCAGGAGGCAGAGAATCTGGGTACAAACTAGATTCTAAGTAAACCATCCACAATGTCTAAAACTGGGGGGATGGCAAGTGGTCTGTGCTGGGGGAGTAAAAAACTTTATGAGCCTTTTCTTTGAGTCAGAGTAGTCCTGACCTTCCCAGTGAAAATGTTCCCTCATAGTGTGTAAAGTTTCCCCAAAGGAGTAGTCTTCAGGAGGAGAAGCTGAGGGAATAGAATCCTCGGCATCAGAAACTTCATAAGGGGAGAAGGAGTAATCTTGGTCCTCAGAGGAGCCTGAGGAAATAGACACTTGATCAGAGGAGGCATAATCTTCCTCTTGTCTAGGCCTTTTGTCGGGTGAGGGTTGGGAACTCCTAATTAGAGAGATCAAATCTTCAGCCATTCTGAGCATCTGTTTCTCAGGCATGGGGCCTTGAACTGGAGACTGAAGTGCAGTCTTTTTAGGTTTAATAGGAGTCTTAAGCTTAGGGTACGTTTTTATGGTGAGCGTCTGTCTGAAGACGCCATCAGAAACTGAAGGCATTTCTGTAGCACAGACATCTCTTTCTGCAGTCTCGTCGGTAGGGGCTAAACAAAATAGCTGTGTCGGCCTAGCGCTCTCTGCCAAAGGCTCCGAAGTGGTCTCTTCCAAATCTGTGGTAGTCAGGGGCTGCGTTGGAGCCTCACCAGAGACCGGTCCAGCCGAGGCCTCGGAGTCTGGCTTGGGTCTAGGCTGCCTGTCCTTATCCTTCTGTTTTTTGTGCACGCCGGTAGTCGGTTGCTCCAACGGCATTGTGTAGTTAAATTTTCTACCGAAGTAGTGTTGTGCGAAATCAAAGCGTCTTTATGGTACGCTTATTAAACCTAGCACAAAAACAACAACCAGTGACATCGTGGTCTGGGCCTAGGCAAGGTACGCAGTAAGAATGAAAATCCTTATGAGGTATTTGCTTCCCACAAGAAATACAATTGTTAACTTTTCTGACATCGGTCTGAGGGAAGAAAAGTTTCCCCAACGGGGGACTTAGCTTTATTGAAGACTTCGGATCTGAAATTGGACTTCGAAAATCTCAGGAGTCAGCCGACCGGCACTTGCGAACTGCTTCTGCTTCGGGCACCGCACAAGAAAGACTGAAGAAAATGGTGTCTGATGCATTATATATACCCCTGGCGCACTGACGTCAGGGAAGAAGCGACAGCAACCGATGCCGGACCAAGACTTTGGAATTCCGGCCAACTGCTGGACCGCCTGACGACAGGATAACCCAAGTGTGATGACTGTAGCAGGGTAACACAATGAACATCTTGTTCGGCTTCCGAGGGACAGGTTCCACGGCCTCCGGAGACTCCCACGCCTTACGAGAGATCAGGTCCATGAGTTCATCGTAAGGCAGCGACACCCAAGAAGTGGAAGGTTGACACACAAAAGTCTTTAAGAGCACAGACTCGTCCTCAGTAGGGGTTTTGGACTGCCAACCGCCCCTCTGATTCAGGATCTCCAATATCTCTGCAAAGGAGATATCCTCAGAGGGGGATCAAGGTGACCCTTCTGACTCATCCAGATCAGTGTCAGATGCCAAAGATTCCTGTAGGGAGTCCAAGTGCCTCCTCTTGCACAATCTCTTCCTGGGTACCTCCTCAGTGGGGGGATCTGGGGAGGTCTCTGAAGAGCAGGGGACACCCTGTGGGGTTGCTTGAGGCTCAGGGTCTCTACGCTTCACAGAGGGACCGGTAGATGAATAAGCGGACACAGGAACTTGGAGGAGAGAGGGAAGGCCGAACTGACGATGTCTTAGGAGACATGGAGACTCCTCATGGCGTTGAAAGCGCCATGGCTCTGAGAAGGGGTAGACGGACCGTCCGATCCTCCCGCACTGAAACCATAGGCTCCGAGCCTGAGGTAGGAGCCGAGCTCATCAGAGCTGAAGCCCCGAAAGGAAGAATCAGCACCGACATATCGGTCCGACTATCCTCCCTGGGCCAGACAGGAGAACGTCAGCTCCTAGCATCCTCGGTCGGCACCAAGGACGTCAGGGTAGATGGAATCGCTAACACTGGTGTGGGTCTCTGTTCCAAGGGTTCGACAATCATCGGTTCCGGCTCCTTTGGCTCAGAGGGTCCAGTACGGCTTGGAGGAGGAGTAGTCAAATCCGGTTCAATGGTCTACATCTCCGAAGTGGTCGGTGCCGACAATTTAGCAAGTCGTGGTGCCCTTAAAAGCTTCTGCACTAGCCGATCCATATCCAAATGGAAAGGCTGACCGAAGACTTAGAGGAATGCACCGAAGGTACTGACTGGAGCAGAGGAGATTAGGGTACCTCAGAGACCAGCTCCAAGACTGGGAGCTGGCTTCGAACCAAAGGGACACTCGGTTCAGAGAGCTGTGGAGCAGATGACCCTGTACCCTCTGATCTCTTTGCCCTCTTGGTCTATTTGGAATCAGAAGACTTCGAAGATTTTGACAAAGTGCTGGCACTTTCCTGGCTACCCAACACTTCAGAAAAAGAATGCTGCAGTAACCCCCTATCTACTAGTTTTCTTCTCCTTTCTAAGAGAACCCTAGATGAAAAGGAATGGCATATATTGCAGGAGTCTTGGAGGTGTTTAGCCCCCAGATGTCCGTAACAGACATTTTCTGTCCACAATCTTGACACTTTTTAAACCCCAATTTGGGGTGAGATTTCTCTTTCTCATCCGACATTCTTTTAACCAAACAGCACAAATACCTGTAACGGCTACATACAGGACTAAGCCCACACTAAGAAAACTAATAACAGTAAGACTAAATGGGGCCAAGAAAGGGCCTAAAACCAAGAAAACAAAAACTACACACAGGGTAGATCTCTACAAAAAAATAACCTACTTAACTGTATTATTTTAAACTAGAAACACACTGAACGCCAACAATCACCCAAAAAACTAGAAAAAAAGTTTTTTTAAAAAAAAAACTTGCTATTTGTCAAAATGGTCAGAGATAACTGGATCAGAGAGATCTCTCTTGCCGTGGCAAACTAAATCTGAGGTAATTCCAGCAGTGCATTGTAGGATAAGGGGCTTTGTCTCGAGCTACTGGCAAACCTTGAGCTTTGCCATCAGCCGTGTCAGAGCCAAGGATCGGCTCCGAACCCATCAGTGAGAATTAATGGCGAGATTTAACAACTTCACATCAAACCTTTAAACACTAAATGGGGGGTCTTCACCCCCCACCCCCCCATAACTAAATATACCAACTCTGAGATCGCTCTACATTGGGGAAAAGGGCAAATTACCAATGACTGCCATGCAAATTTTTTCCCAGGGAAAAAAATTGCGTAAACGGCTGTTCGCGGTTGTCAGAGTTCGACATTTACTTGTCAATATTTAGGTGTTAAATAACCTAAACGTTCGATCATGTAATATAGATCCATCCAAACAGGTTAGTCTGCACTCGGGAGAAAGTCAATAAAGCGGTTTCCCAGTCTTTCAAAAACTGCTTTCATTTCTCTTGTCCGGTTGTCCATCTCTAAATAACACAGCAGACAGATTGAGCAATGAAATGCTGAAAGGTGGGGTAAATGACTCAAAACTGGAACACAGCAGACAATATGTAACTTTGATCTCCTGCCTATTTTACAATGAACTACACAAATACAACTTGTGATTGAAACTGTAAACTCCTGGTGGACTGAATACATCTGTTTAAGTACGAGTCTTGATAATGCGCATTAAAATACTTTTGCATGCATCTCTGAAGTAAAAGAATAATTTCAGGCTTGGGTACTTTTTTATATTTTAAATATATGCGCACCCGCACACTAGAAAGAGTTGTAATCCTGTAGGCAATAACAAGGTGATGGTATAGCATTTGCCAACCTTTTTCTTTACTTCTTCAGGTCACCAACACCACAAAGCACAGACTGGCAAACAGACTTACAAGTTAGAATGGATCACTGCTACAGTAGCTTAAGCTATATGGATTATATCCTGCCAAGGATATAAGCCAGACATAGTGCTTCCAAAGCTTCAGGGCACTTTACACACACCTAAACTGTAAAGACTTCCATGCTGAGCTACTGAAAACAATTCTGAGCTAAAAGCCCTTCAGAGCTCTCCTAACAGAGGGAAACAGTTAAGAAAGGCCAATTCTAGGAATAAAAAACATCCTGGCATAAACAAAAAATAAGGGAGGTGGAAGCTGCTGCTACTGCAGCAGTGATCAAACATCTACTGCTACAGAAAATTTACTTGCACAACTGCACCATATTAATCATAATGATCACTGTACAGTAGCCTAAGCTACATAGGCAGATTACTTACATGTGGGAGGTGGAAGGAGTGGAGTTCAGGAGCCATGAAGAATGGTCTTTGCAAGCCTTATCTACATATAGAGAAGGAAGCAAGCAAGCTTATAGTTCTTTATTAAGTTATGTACAGAGACTCAAGTTCCAACTTATAGAATACTTGTAAAAATCCAGCCCTTTCCAGAAAGTCACTGATGAAGCCAAGGCTCAGATAGACTGGGCCTCAACTCTGCCTGGAATAGTTCTGTGGTAGTGAGTACTGCAAGAAGTTATGGTCTTGGTCTGTTTTGATACAGGTTGTCCCTTATTCCCATCACAAGACGTGAAAAATTGATCTGAAGATCTAAAGTAATTAAGATGCCAAGGGGGGGACACCGGTTTTACTGGAGGCCTCTTATGCAAGCATTTTCATCAGTGCCTTGCCTAGGCCTCTTGTTGGGGGGGACCTCTGATCAAAGTAATTAAATCCTCAGCCATTTTGATCTGTTTTTTAGGCATAGGGCCCTGAGCACGTGGCTCATGAGTCAGTTTTTTAGACATAAGTTGTTTTTGACCTTGATTTTGTTGCTGGCGGTTTAATATAAAATGTTGAGGCCTGGAAAGACCCTCAGAAGCCCGTGCCTGTTCAGCGGCTCCAGACCCATCCAAGGGAGAGACATCCGCGGGTTACCAGACTCCGAATGGGTTTCAGTAGAGGTCTGCGACTCAAAAGTAGCAGGTATCAGGGGCTGCAAAAGCGCCTCACTGAGTACTGGCAAACCGGCTACTGGCTTAGGAAAAGCTTAGTCTTCGGTTTTGGACCTCGGTCTTTTTCCTTGCATTTGTGAACTCCGGTAGTCTGATTGCTCACCGACATTTCAGGATAGTTGAATCTTGAACCAAAATATTTAGAAGCAAAAATATACAGACGCTTAGTGCGTTGGTTAAATCTAGCACAAAACCGACAGCAAGGCAAGTTGTGATCAAGGGCTAGCCAAGGAATACAGTACAAATGAAAATCCCTATGAGGCATTTGCTTCCCACAAGTAATGCAATTACTAACTTTTACTGACATCGGTAAGAAACAAGAAAAAGTTTCCCCAATGGGGTACTTGGCTTTAGTTTGAAGACTTCGGTTCTGAAACTAATACGAAAATTTCAGGAGTCAGCCGACCGGCACTTGCGAACTGCTTCAGGCACTGTATGGCAAGAAAGACTGAAAAAAAATGGGGTCGGCTGCATGTTTTATACCCAACGACCTGACGTAATGAAGAGGAGACAGCAACCGATGCAGGACCCAAGACTTTTATTCAGGCCGACTGAGGGAAACTTGCCAGCAGATTACCCAAATGTAATGACTGCAACAGTGAAACACGAAGAACATCTGATAACATGATTCAGACATCCAAAACCTTAACGCCTGAACTGTGGAATAATAATAAAGTACAGTTGTGTACCTGCCATAAAATGTACATGTTGGAGTGTATTCATTGTTGCAGTCATTACAATTGGGTTATCCTGCTGGCAGGCTACCTGCAGTCGGCCTGAGTTCCAAAGTCTACGTCCGGCGTCGGTTGCTGTTGCCTCCTCCCTGACGTCAGTGCGCCGGGGTACAAGATGCAGCAGGCGCCATTTTCTTCAGTTTTTCTTGCTCCAGATGTCAGGTGGCCCTACAATGGTAGGCTCACTAATGCCAAAAAGCATGCATAACCAAAAAACAACTTTTCCTTCATCTACAAGCAAATACACCACATAGGTTGTATAGAACAGAGAAGTACAGATAAGTTCCAGCAAGAAAAAGGGGGATGGAGGGAGGGTAACCTGGACTGCAACAGTGAATACACTCCAACATCTGCATTTATGGTAGGTACACAACTGTACTATATTCATCGTGTTTCACTGTTGGTCATTACAATTGGGTTGAATCCCAAAGCTATGGTTGGGAGGCTGGTGCTAAACAGGATTAGGAGAGGCTATCAGGCCCTGCAGAACTGTAGTGGCAAAGCCTGCCCTGGATTTAGAAGAGAGAGGTAAGTGATGGTGCTGTGTGAAAATATGCAGTGAACTCCAACTTGCAGCCCCCAAGATGTCTTTGGTTGGTACGCCTCTGAGGAAAGGCTGCTGAAGTGGCTGCTGCTCTGGTGGAATGTGGCCTAATGCCCTTAGGCACTGATTTGCCATGCTGTGAATAGCAGAAATGAATGCAGTGGCCTATCCACTTTGAAATAGTCTGCTTTGAGATGGGCTTTCCTTGTGATCCTGCAGCATATGTTACTAGAAGTTAAGTCTTTCTGAAAGCTTTGGTTCTGTCCAAGTAGAAGCATAGCGGTCTGTGAATGTCCAAAGACGGCAGAAGTCTCTCACCCTTATTCTGTGGGTTTGGGTAAAAGCTAGGCAAGTGAATTGTTTGGTTAAGGGCCATACTGGTCACTACCTTAGGCATAAATGTAGGGTTTTGTCCTCAGAGAAACCCTGTCAGGATGGAAAATGATAAAAGGTTCCACAGCCGAGACTAGTCTAGCGAAGGTTATTGCTAGGAGCAGAGCAGTTTTCCAGGATAAGAATTTTATATCAGCTGCAGAGGCTGGCTCAAAGGGAGGCAGTGTAAGTTTTTCCAAGACATAGTTGAGGTCCCATGCAGGTATTGCTGCTCCTTGGGGGTCTTATGTTTTTGGCCCCTCTGAGATACTGCCTTAGTAATGGATGAGAAAATAGGTGGTTCAGTATTGTAATGAGCTGAAATGGCAGAAGCATGAATTTTAATGGACAAAAAGGAAAGGCCTTTATCCAGCATCTCAGTAAAGTACTGCAAAATCTGAGGAATATTTGGAACAATCGTGTCAATACCTTGGTGTCTGGTTCCAAGCACAGAATCTCTTCCATTTTTCTGCATAAGATTTTCTGGTGCTAGGCCTCCTGTCCTCCAAAATAATTCATAACTGCTTTAGAAAGAAGTGCGTCTTGAATGGCTACATTATCCGCCATGCTGCCAGGTTTAGGGTCCAGAGTTGGCTGTGCAGTACCTGACTTTCTTGTGTCAATAAGTGAGGAATTTGGGGTAGTGTTCAAGCTGGGCATGGGGACAAGCTCTTTAGAATTGGGTACCAGTGCTGGTGGGGCCAGTCTGGGGCAATCAGAATCATTTCTGGCTTCTCTGGTCTGACCTTGAGTACCTTGGGGAGGAGAGGCAGAGGAGGAAAGGCATATACTGTTAGGTTTTTCCATCTGAAAGATAGATCATCCACTTTCCATGCTTGCTTGTGATAATTTATTGTGCAGAATCTTAGTTGGCAATTGTGAGGAGAAGCGAACAGGTCTATGTCCGGGCATCCCCAGTTCCTTATCATGCTGAAGACTTGTGGATCCAATTTCCACTCGTGGGGATCCATTAGGTTTCTGCTTAGTTTGTCTGCCAGAGTATTTATCCTTCCTGGCAGGAATTGTGCTTGCAGATGTACTTGTTAAGTCAATGCTGTGTCCCACAAGTTCATGGCTAGTCTGCAGAGGGGGTAGGAATGTGTGCCCCCTTGCTTATGTACCACATGACTGTGGTATTGTCCGTCTTTATCAGTAGTTGTCCTGGATGAAGTAGACCCTTGAAGGCTGTCAGGGCATTTTGAACTGCTAGCATCTCTTCGATATGTAGATGCATTTGACTTGCGGACCATGTGCCCTGAACACATCTTCCTGCATATGGGCCCCCCAGGCATAATCTGATGCATCGGTTGTCAATGTCTGCCTGGCTGTGGGTAAGGTGAATGGCTGTCCCGTGTTGTGGTGACAGGCTTTTGCCCATCGAAACTCCTGTTGCAGGTAGGGAATGAGGGAAATTATTGTTTCCAGGCTGTGGCAATGTTGAGTCCAAACACTTTTTAGATACCATTGAAGTTTCCTCATATGCAATCTTGCATATGGAATTTGCAGAATGCAGGATGCCATGAAGCCCAAAGCCTGCAGAGTTTTTCTTGCAGATAACTGGGTCTTTGTTGCCAACATATTGAAATAGTCAGTTGTCTGTCTGGCATGAGATAAGCCATCTGGGCAGTTGTATTTAAGCTTGCACTCAGGAATATTATCTTTTCAGAGGGTACGAGTTTTGATTTCTTTTTGTTTACTGCATACCCTAGGCCTGCTAGTAATGTTTTTACAAATGCCAGATGCTTTAGTGGAGTGTCCTTGTTCTCTGCTTGAATAAGGCAGTCGTCCAAGTAAGGATATATTTAAATTCCTCTGTCTGCAAAAAGCAATTACTGGTGCCAGGCACTTTGGCTTATCTAATGCGCCCAGGGTCTTTACAAAGGGCAGTGCAGAGAATTGATAATGCATTGAGCCAGCTATAAATGTGAGGAATCTTCTGCATGACTGTCTAATTGGGACATGCAGGTATACCTTTTTTTGGTCTAAAGTCACAAGCCAAGCCTTCTTGCCCAGCATGGGCAGAAGCTGCTGCAGAGTTAACATTTTGAATTTTGGAATATCCAGGAATGTGTTCACGATAGACAGGTCCAGTATTGGTCTCCAGGTTTTGCCCTTTCTGGGCACCAAGAATAGCCTTGAGTAAAATCCTTGTCCCTGCTCTTGCTGTGGTACTTGCTGAATGACCCTCATGTCCATGAGGGATGAAACTTGTTTTTGTGCCTCTACCCACTGATTGCAAGGCAGGTCTGACATACCATTTGGCCTTGGCAGGGTGTGTAAATGGAACCTGTAGCCCTGGGACACGATATTTAAGACCCATTTGTCCTGAGTGATCATGTGCCAATTTTGAGCAAGAAGTGCTAGTTTTCCCCCCAAAGGAGCTGCCAGAAGATAAGTGCTTTGTGCTGGCAGGGGAAGTCACAGACAGTTTCCTGTATGGCTGTGATTTTTCTACTCCGCTTTTGGAGGTTGAAGCACCCCATTGTTTAGGCCTGTATGAGCCTTGGGGCTGTAATCTGCCTCTGGGACGTCTGTATCTGCCTCTTTGTGGCCTGTCCGACACTGGAAAGGACCAATTATTTGCAGTCCAGTTCCTGCTAAATCTGGGATGCTGTACCTGTAAGAAATCCTTGACTGTTTGCATAGACTTAGCTTTGTCCTCAATTTTCTTCAAAACCTCTTCTGCTTTAACACCAAACAAGGTATCCTGTTGTAATGGAGCATCTAATAATTTTGCTTCAACATGATTGGGCAGATTCTGTTCTTTTAACCAAGCATGTCTCCTAATGACAGAAACTAACAGCAGCCCTTCAAGATGCCTCTAGAGAATCAAAACCACATTGCAAAGTATGCTTTCCTACTTGATCAGCTGCATGCAATAAATCCTGCATTTCTTTTTCTGCACATTCTGAATTTGTCAACATTTTTTGTTTAAGTAGTGACATTAGATATTGCTGATATTTAAGCATATGAAACTGACAATTTAAAGCTCTTACAGCCAAGGTAGCAGAAGTATAAATTTTACCCCACCTGTCCAGGGCCCTTGAATCCATATCAGAGGGTATATGTTTTTTTGCAGTGGACGCCTTGACCCCTTTTGGACCCCGAGAGATAGTTTCTGGGTCTGCAGCAGGGTTTTTATAAAGAAATGTATGTGAATCAGGAACCCTGTAGTATCTGTCAGGCTTAACAGGAGCTGGTGGCAAAGAGTCAGGAGACAGTCCGGACTCTGATAATACATCTTCAATGTCTAAAACAGGAGGAATAGCAAGGGGCCTGTGCTGAGGTAATAGAAGGAAGTCTGAGCCTTTTCTTGGATTCTGAGTAATCTTGGCTCTCCCATTGGAAATGCTCCCTCATAGTATGCAGGGTTTCCCCAAAAGAATAATCCTCAGGAGGAGAGGCTGAAGGAATAGATTCTTCAGCATCAGAATCCTCATAGGGAGGAAGAGAATATTCCCGGTCAGAAGAGGAATCAGAGGAAATGGAAACCTGACCTGAAGATGCATATTTTATCTCTTGCCTAGGCCTCTATTCATGAGGGGAATGGGAACCCCTGATCAAAGTAATTAGGTCTTCGGCCATTTTAAGCATCTGTTTTTTAGGCATGGAGGCCTGTCCAGGAGAATGCTGTACTTGTTTCTTTGTCTTTAGAGCTGCTTTAGTCTTTGAAGCTGAAGTTGGTTTTACATATAATTGTGTAGGCCTGAAAACGCCCTCAGAAGCCAATGCCTGCTCAGCGGCTCAGGACCCATCTGAGGGAATAGTTTCAGTGTCCAATACCTTGAGTTTCCAGCAGCCTAGTCGGCTCCACGTGGGAGTCAAAAGCGGCCTGTGGCTCTGAGGTAGCAGGCGTCAGGGGCTGCGAAAACACCTCACCGAGAACCGGCGACAAGCATAGCTGAAGCCTCGTGGTCGGTTTTGGACCTCGGGTGCCTGTCCTTTTCTTTGCGCTTTTTATAAACGCAGATAGTCGGTTGCTCCGATGGCATTATATAGTTAAATCTTCTGCCAAAATAATGAAATGCAAAATCGTACCAACGCTTAATAGTGCGTTGGTTAAATCTAGCACAAAACCGACAACTAGCAACGTCGTGGTCAGGGTCTAGGCAAGGAATACAGTAAGAATGAAAATTCTTATGAGGTATTTGCTTCCCACAAGAAATACAATTGTTAACTTTTTCTGACATCAGTCTGGAGCAAGAAGTTTCCCCAATGGGGTACTTAGTTTTAATAAAGACTTCGGATCTGAAATTCTAATTTGAAAATCTCAGGAGTCCGCCTACCGGCACTTGTGAACTGCTTTTGCTTCTGTCACTGTGCAGCAAGATAGACTGAAAAAAATGGTGTCGGCTGCATTTTTTATACCCCTGGCGCACTGATGTCAGGGAGGCGACAGAAACAGACGCCGGACCTAGACTTTGGAACTCAGGCCGACTGCGGGTAGCCTGCCAGCATAACCCAATTGTAATGCCTGCAACAGTGAAACATGAACATTGTGATGGTGTTTGCAGAAAACTTGAGCAAGGAAGATGACGTAAATTGTGACGTGACATTTTGAATTTGAGCACTACCACAAAGGTTTTTAAAAAAGGTCCATAACTGACCTCCAAGCATTTTCTCTTCAGCACTAAACATCCTTGAATAAAACCCCTTTCCCAACTGGGAATGGAGAAAATGGCCCTATCACAACACAGGACAGCATGTGAAAGATAAGCACAAATAAATCTGGCATGAGCAAGGTATTAGCACCTAGAAAGGAGAAATTTCTTCACTGCCATCTGAAACGCTAATGAATGATTTTTAACACCCATTTGTCTGAAACTATTTCCAAACAGTAAAGACAGACTTTCTGAAAGAAAAAAAGGGACTGCTAGGGTGGGGACAGTCTCAGTCACTCCGACCTACTACACTGTCCTTTGTTTTGTGGGAGTTTCCAGAATTCTTCTTGGAACCCCCATGCCAATTCTTAAATGTCTGTTCACATGCATTTCGACAGTTTATTTCACATGGTTTCTTACCAAAACTGAATGAGTTAGAGAATCCCTTGGAAATTTTATAAAATGAGACATGAAAATCTTCCAAGATTCACTTAATCAGCATACCCCTTTCACCACACTTTCTAACAATTCTACAGCAAAGGGGCCAAAAACTACATTTCTAACCGAAGAATTTAAAATCTCACATTTATCAGAGCCTGGGAGATTCTGAGAATGCAGCCATGCACGTTTCCTCAAAACAGTACCAGTGATAAAGCTCTTGAATTATCAGTATCACACACTGTACACAATGGACTGCGGGGGTGGTGCTGCGGTAGCGTCGTCGCCTCACAGACGCTGCCCGTTCGATTCTCAGTTAGAGCATCTTCTGTGTGGTGACATGTGTGAACGGGCATTCCTTCGTTGAAGGTTGTGCGTTAGGCCCGGCAAGCCAGCACGTAAAACTCTACTGCCAATCATTATCGGACCGGAGTTCCCCTATGGCGACCCCTAACCGGGAAAAAGCCGAAAGACACAAACACACTGTACACAATGGAGTACTGACTAATACCACAAATTAAATCATTTTAAGCAGATTCCTCATGAAACTGCAGACAAAACAAGCCTCATACTTACACAATTGGTCAAGACAAACCTTAATATACAAGCTTGACATTTCAAAATCCTGAAAAAACAAAAAGTTGCAGAAGCATACATTTTGCCCCCCTTATTTATCAATCATAATCCCATACTCAAGTCTTTAGAAGCAGAAGGCTTAACTAAAGCTTTGGCTGCTGAATCAGGTTTGGGGAAAACCTGTATAAAAGATTGAGGAACTTTTATAAAGTCCTATCTACCTTTTTAGGGGCAGATGGTTGACTGACTGGAAAACTGCAGGCAGTAACATCCTCCAAAGCTGACAGAACTGGAGGAATGGGTTTAAGTTCTGAAAATTCCTTCTGCAAAAGCTCACGGCATTCCCTTAAGTACTGAGCAACTTCAGTGCTCTCCCACTAAAAACACTGGCACATTCCACAAACCAGTTCAAAGAATCTCCCACAGGGTAAGTTAACATTGGAAACAGATCCCCTCAGCTTCAGAAACAGAATTCAGAGGAGAAAACCCTGCATCTGTCCCCTTCATCCACTTGTCCAGATTGAGAATCTTGAACCTCTTAGGGAAAACTGGTGTGGGTTTTTTTTTTTTTTTTTTTTTAAGTAAAAACTATACGGATCAATAGCCTGAATTAAACCCTGAGCCAGTACCAGTAAACTACTCCCGTCTAAAAATTTAAGTAGATGCAAGTTTAGTTTTCTCTTTTTGAAATGAAAACTGGATCAGCAGTGTAATTAATGGTGGCGGCAGTTTTTCCAATGACAACCACAGCATTCTGACAAAACAGAGAAGCCTTCACTGTTCCCGCACCCAAGACTGTCAATCCCTTGCCCACTGAGGGGACCTCAACAGACGCAAAGGACGTGGCTAACCCCCAGTCCTTTGTGGCTGTAGGTGAGAACACAGATCCATGGTAAAACACGTGTTTCGAGATGCAACTAATGGCCAGAGAGTCACTTAGCAGACTAGCATTTTGCCTCAGTCACAGGTATGATGGCAAAAGTGGTTTGCTTAATTTTTTTTTTTTTTTGTGTGTGTGTGTGTGTGTGTGTGTGTGTGTGTGTGTGTGGCTGAAAGAAGGGCTGACTGTGTGTGTGGGGGGGGTTGGGGGGAGGCGACATATCTGTTCCCAGGTCAAGCTAAAAATGGTGGCTTTCCCAGGGAAAACAAGTAGCAAATGACAAAAACAAAGTCTACCACTTCTCACAAGCACACTGAAAAGCACTTAGTTTGTGGGGCTGGCAATTTCTCCACAGAAAAAAAAAAGGTTTTCAGCAACTTTAAACAAATTTTAAACCAACAGGAAGAGAGCATGCTCCCATTCAAAGGTACAGTACAGTCTAGTGACTGCCCATTGAAATGCAAACTCCTAGCTTTAAAATAACTTTCTAGAAGAGGAGAGTAGCAAACAAAATTATTTAACAAGGCTTTCACTCCAAAGGCAACTCATCTGCCAAAAAAAAAAACCAGCACAAGCTGACCTTCCATCCTCAAAAGCCTTACAAGTGCACGCAGATGGCAGTATATCTCTGAAGTGCTTGGTGCCCTAACTTGGCTTTTAGACAGTTCGGCTCAAGCTGCTTGAAAGTTTGGGCAGGCGGAAGGTGTTCTAAAACTCTGGAAACTGGCAGGCTGTTATATGGTTTAGGATACTACAGCAGTGATCAATGATTAACAAAGCTGGGATTTCCTTCAGCTAAATGCTTTGTGTAATTAATACGGAGTCCAGCTAACATGGTCAATAAAAATATGAAGTCATAAACAACTTGTTGGGTTTTTTGAGTTCTGGGTTAGTAGATGTGAAGGTAAACCTTCTAAGGCATCGTCCGGGACTTGGTGACCCCAAATCCTTCAGCTGTTATCCTTTTCCAGCAGTTCGTAGCACCTTTTCTGTACATCTGAGTGGGACACTAAACCCAAAGTGTTGCATTATTCAACTCTGGAATTTGGTAACAAGGTATTGTCGCAGGCCAGCTGGTCCCAGATAATGTGTTAGGGCGGAATAAGCCAGTGAGTCATCTGAATCCGAATCTCTTCCTCTGAATAGGATGCATGCTGCATTAAATTCTTAATGTTAAAGCACATTTTAGACAAAACGTAACATTGAAAAATATGGACGATCCTCCCAAAAATGGGACTTGTTTGCTCAGCAAATGAAGTAGAGTAGACCACTGATCCTCTGAAGCAAAGGAGCACTCAAGTGTAGCAATAAAGTACTGAAGATTTTTAGTGCCCAAGCTGCTGGTTTTCTTCCTTGGGAGATCGCACAGCCAGCAACCTGATCACACATGGAAAGAGCAAAAGGCTTTGAAAGAATGGCCAACTGTTGCATCCTTGGCAGGATATCACCCACATAATTAAGGCTACTTCAGTACTTTTTAACACCTCAGTTTACACGGATTTAGCTCTTCAAAACTGTACTGGGCATTCCTCTACAGGTCTGAGAACTCATCCACAGTTCTCTTGTTTATCAGCATACAGCTGCAATTCACAATTTTGTCTTGTACATGTGCAGCCTTAAAGTATGCATACCACCCCTAATCTGAAATTCCTGTGTGTGAACTTCTGAAACTGCAACAGTATAAATGTCTTGACTAAACTTAGTGTGAGCCTATATTGTAATTTTTTTTAACTAGAAGTTAAATACTTGCATTCTCAGGATGCTACAAATACTGGCATATGTAGGAGCAACACTTGCCCCCCTTTCACAGTGCTAGTTAGCCACTGAAAGCCCACTTCATTAAAGTTTATGTAAACCTACGTAACTACAAAAGTTAACCCCTCAAACCAACTAGCAAAACAAGTATTAAACTGCTTCCAAAACACCCTGTCAACGCAAGTACAAACAGTATCAGCTACCGTAATTTTTCCTTGAACTCTTTAAAAGATGCTTGATGGTGGTGATTTCATTGAGAGGTTTAGAAAACTGAAGGGCTTCAACAATGAAACAAAAGTAAATTTAAGCACCTGTGGCAAGCAAAGTACAGTTGTGTACACTTACCATAACTGTAGATGTTAGAGTGCATTCACTGTTGCAGTCATTACATTTGGGTAAACTGCTGGCAGGTTGCCCTCAGTCGGCCTGATTAACAAAGTCTTAAGTCCTGCGTTGGTAGCTGTCCCTTCTTCCATGACGTCAGGTCATCAGGGGGTGTAAAACATACAGCCGATGCCATTACATCAGTTTTTCTTGCCCCAGATGTCAGGTGCCCCCCGAATGGGGAGCATATAAAATTAAAAACAAAAAATATGCCTCCAATACCAAAAGCAAATACACCAAAAGGGCTTATAAGCATAGTGAAAGAAAGCATAGGTATAGTCAGAAAAAAACAGGAGGCTGGAGGGAGGGTAACCAGGACTGCAACAGTGAATACACTAACATCTACATTTATGGTAAGTGTACACAACTGTGCTATGTTCTCAGTGTTTCACTGTTGCAGTCATTACATTTGGGTAAACTCCCAAAGCTATGGCAGGGGTGGAGGAAATTATACAGTATTAGGACCAGCTATAAGGTCCGGCAGGACAGCAGTGGCAAAGCCAGCTCTGGATTTAGAGAAGAAAGGTAGATGGTAATGTTTGGTGAAGATGGTAATGTTTGGTGAATCTATGAACTGAGCTCCAGGTAGCAGCTTCTAGAACGTCTCTGGTATGAACACCGCTGACAAAGGCTGTAGAAGTAGATGCAGCCCAGGTGGAATGAGATCTGATCCCCTGGGGGATAGTTTTACCACGATGCATATAGTAGAAACAAATACAATGGCGTATCCATTTGGAAATAGTCTGCTTTGAAATAGCCTTTCCCTCTGCCCCTGCAGCAAATGCCACCAGTAGTTCAGATTTTCTTTGAGATTTTTTTCCTGTTTAATTTCTCGGAGGTACAGGCTAACACGGAAGGACTGTGGCTGACCAAGTTCACAGATGACTGCAAACTGGGCACCATAATAGACTTTCCAGCCAACACAAGCATCCTACTAAAGGGCCTCATAGAAACAGACAACTGGTGCCAGAGCCATGGCCTCAAGCTAAACGCCAAAAAGTGTATAGTCATCCCCTTTAGCAAAAACAAAGTGCCCACAAATTACCACCTAGGTGGTAATCCATTAAGTACGGAAGTTGTAATTAGGGACCTGGGGACCCAAGTTGATAGCAATCTCTCATTTGACAACCACGTGGCCAAAGTGGTTAGAAAAACATTTTATATAGCCCACCTAATCATGAAGGGATTCACATCTAGATCAGGGGAGGTCATCGTGCCTCTCTACTCATCCCTCATCAGGCCCATAATTGAGTACAATGCCCCTTTTGGGATGTACCTTACCAGACACCTGCAGCAACTGGAAAGACCCCAAAAGTACCCCACCAAGAGGATCAAAGGGCTCAAACAGATGCCACATGCTGCCCGGTTAAAGAAACTCCAGCTCTACTCAGTAGCATACCGCCTGCTCAGAGGCGATCTGTGCCTGACGTATAGCGCCATGTCCAACCCGGAATTGACATGCTGCACCTCAGAAAATCCAAATCCCATCGAGCTACGCGCTCAAGAGACTTGAACCTCAGCACTGAAATAAATAGGACATGCTGGAGGGACAGATTCATAACCCAGAGGCTCCCTTCACTCTGGAATAAAATCCCAGTCCAAGTTAGGCAGAGTCCCTCACTGACTCTCTTCAAGAGGAATCTAGAGTGGATGGGAGATGATAGGTTTACCCCGGTTATCACTTCTGTTTCACTATTAGACAGAGGCACAGTATACTAACCTCGAAAAAGGGCATAGCAAAATTAATTTAAAATGGGTGGTGAAAGCCAAACACACTCTGGCTAGGCTTATAAATGCCCTAGGGCAGATAGCCTAGTATGAACCTATGAACCTATAAGTAAAATGTAAGTTCTGTGTACATGCAATGAATGCAGAATCCGTTCCCCCTTGTTCTGTGGATTGGGAAATAAAGTTGGTGAATGATCTGATTAAGAGCCACACTAGATACCACCTTAGGCATGAAGGATGGATTGGTCCTGAGAGACACCCTGACCACATGAAAAATTATGAAAGGCTCCATTGCCATAAGAGCCTGTAATTCGGAAATCCTTCTAGCTGAAGTGACCGTTAAAAGGAAAGCCATTTTCCAGGATAGAAATTTTACGTCTGCAGTAGCAGCTGACTCGAAAGGAGGGAGAGTGAGTTTTTCCAATACAAAATTTAGGTCCCAGGCAGGGGTTGGAGCTCTCCTGGGTGGTCTTAAGTTTTTGGCCCCTCTGAGATGCTGCTTTAGCAGAAGATGAGAGAAGAGGGGAGGTTCTGTGTTGTGTGTGTGTGTGTGTGTCTTTCGGCTTTTCCCGGTATGAGCTGAAATAGCAGAGGCATGGATTTTTATGGAAGAAAAGGACAGGCCCTTGTGAAGCATCTCAGTTAAGTATTGTAAAATCTGAGGAATATTGGGCACTGCTGTGCTTATCCCTTGTGATCAATTCCAGGCATAAAATCTTTTCCATTTGTCAACATAAGATTTTCTAGTACTAGGCCTTCTTGCCTCCAAAATGACATCCAGCACAGGTTTGCTAAGGGTGAACTTTGGTGATTAGCCATGCTGCAAGATTCAAAGTTTGAAGCTGAGTGTGCATAATTTGGTTGTTCTGCTGAAACATTAAGTAAGGTGTCTGAGGCAAGTGCCACGATAGAAGGTGTGACACATTGCACAGGAGTGGGTACCAGTGTTGGCGAGGCCAGTCTCGAGCAATCAAAATCCTTTTTGGTTTGTCCTGTTTGACTTATTAGAACTTTGGAGAGCAGAGGGGGAAAGGCATAGACTGATAGGTTTTTCCAGCTGAAGGACAGAGCATCCACTATCCAGGCTTTTTTGTGAGGAGTTCTTGTGCATAAATTTGCCCAACTGATAGTTCTGGGGCGAGGCAAAGAGAGCAATGTCTGGACTCCCCCATTTCAGTGTCAACATGTTGAAAATCCGTGGTTCCAGTTTCCATTCGTGTGGGTCCATGAGATTTCTGCTTAGTTCGGCTGCCAAAGAGTATTCATCATTCCTGGCAAAGAACTGAGCTTGTAGTTGTATTTGATAGGTCAAGGCAGTGTCCCACAATGTCATGGCTAGTCAGCAACGGGGGTAGGAGTGTGTACGCCCCTGCTTGTTTATTTTTATTTTATTTATTTTATTTTACATTTGTTAACAGGGATAATCCGACTGGATACATGTCCATTTTCAGCGGAGGCCCGGGGAGAAAAGCTCCAACCAGTACAAAACTTTAATAAAGTCACAGAATCATTTACAATTCACAGCACAAAAACTATTACTTATTCAATAATTATTGTTCAGGATGTTAGAGAATTGACATAATAAATATGCAGCAATAGCCAGGTACCTGAAACTATGTGAAACAGGGAATTAGCTAGCCAGGGTTTAGACAATGGCAACTCCGTATTGATGCCAGGTATGGTTTGAGTTTAGCTTTAAATTGATTTAAAGAGGAGAGCGAGGTAATATCAGGGGGAAGTTTGTTCCAAGTTCTCCCTGCAGAGTTGGTGAGGTCACCAGCTATGTTTTTAGTTTTGCATGTCTGGATAAGGAGTCGGCTGGATGACCTCAGTCGAGGGTTATTACAAGGGGTAACCAGTTTTTTGAGCGAGGGAATGTAGTCAGGGTTGTATATTATTTTGTGGGTCAGAACTAGTAGGTTATAAGAAATTAGGTTTGGTAGCTCAAGCCAGTTAAGCTGGGTTAGATTGGTACAATGATGGGTCCTGAAAGGTGACCCAGTTACAAACCTGGCGATATGATTGTAGCAGATGGTGAGTTTGTTCATGACAGTTTTACTAATATTGTGAAGTAGAGGGGACGAATACAAGTGTGGAGAGAGGGTGAGTTTGGGCAATGGCAGTTTTGGCTTGGGGGGTCAAAAAGCTTTTTATTCTATATAACAAGCCTAATTTCTTATTGATGGTTTTGATCATTTGGTTTACATGTATATCAAATGTTAGGTTGTTGTCAATAATTACCCCTAGTAATTTAGTAGAGAGGTCCGGAGAGATTATGGTCCCGTCCTTGGCTTGGATCGAAAAGTAGACTGGGCTAGACCTTTGTGTAGGTAGAAACAGCAGCATTTTAGTTTTTTTGGGATTAAGTATCAGGCGACGACTGGAGAGCCAGTTTTATATTTTGCTAAAAGTGGTCTGGGTTGTTAATTGTAAATCTGTGAGGGTTGTGCCAGAGCAGATCAGCGTGGAGTCGTCTGCATATTGAATACAACTGGCGTTAGGTATGACTGTATTCAAGTCGTTGATGAAGATGGAAAATAACAGTGGTCCTAAAATGGATCCTTGTGGGACTCAGTGTTGGGCAGTAAGGTAGAGAGTTTAGTCTGCCATAAAACTGCCTGTTTTCTTCCATTTAGATAGGAACTAAACCATTGAAGGGCTATAGTATCCAGAGTGATTGCAGAGTGTTAATTAGAAGTTTGTGGTCCACCATATCGAAGGCTTTGGACAGATCCAAGAATAGTGCAGAGGAAATATTGTTTCGATAGGTAGTTATGGTATTAGAGAAGACAAGTAGGGCTGAGGTAGTACTGTGGAGAGGTCTGAAACCATGTTGAGTGTCAGCCAATAGGTGGTTGATGAGTAGGTGTTGTATAAATTGTTTCTGAACACATTTTTCCATTATCTTTGCTAGAGGGGAAAGTATAGATATGGGCCTATAATTTGATAGCTCTGTGGAAGTGCCACCTTTGTGGAGAGGTATTACATAGGATACCTTCCAGATATCAGGAATTTTGGCCTCTGCTAATGAAATATTGATAAGTAGTGACACAGGGTAGGCAATGGCTTCAGCTGATTTTTGCAAATATTCAGCTGGAAGTTGGTCAGCTGAGAGTGTGGTGGGTTTTAGTTTTCTGATTAATTTGTGGATAAATGAAGTAGCTACAGGTTGAAAGGTAAATGAGGGGAGGTTTTTATAGGTGGGAGTATCTAGGCTATGGGAGCTGAGTGGCAGTTGATTAGAAAGGGTTTGGATTGTCTCTGAAGAAACTGTTAAAGCTGTTGGAGACTACATCAGAGGGTTTATCGATGAGTGTTGCTGGGACAGGGGTGGTAGAGCAACCAGGGTGAAGAAGATTGTTTAATCCAGCCCAGAATTTTTGTGGACAGTTTTGATGTTCTGTCTGCAGTTTACAATAGTATTGTCTTTTGTCAAGTAAGATTTGTCTTTTGGTTTCATTCCTAAGTTGTCTGTAGTTAATTTGGTCAAGAGGGAGTTTAGTGGTTCGCCATACAGACCAAGCTTTATTTCTAAGATTAATTTTGAGCCTGGTCTCTTTAGAAAGCCAAGGAACATCTACTGTCTTAGTTTTCTTTGAACGAATGGGAGCATGAAGATTAAGAATTTCTAGGAATTTTTTGTTGAAGTACTGCACTGCTTCATCTAGGGGTAGATGTTTTAGTATTGCCCAGTTGCAAGAGTTTAATTCTAGTTGAAATCTGGTCGGGTCGAATTTCTTTTTATTTCCGACAGATCTTAATATAGGTTGCTTTGGAATGGTTATTTTGTGCTTAATTATGTAGGTGAGATGGTGGTCACTTAGGCTATCAGGGAGGGTACCAGATGTATATAGGTTAGGATGACTATTAATAAGCACCCAATCAAGTATACTCTCTTTTTGGTTAGACTTGCCTATCCTGGTAGGAGTGTTACCATAACTGTGGTGTTGTCCGTCTAGCATTAATTGTCCTGGATGAAGGTAGTCCTTGAATGCTGACAGAGCATTCTGTACAGCTAGCATTTCTTTTGGACTGATATGAAGGTGCATTTGATTTGGGATCCATTTGCCCTGAACGCACTTCCCTGCCAGATGAGCCCCCCAAGCATAGTCTGATGAGTCTGTAGTTAGGGCTTGGGCGGCAGGGGGCGAAGTGAATGGCAGTCCCTTGTTTTGGTGGCAGGACTCTGCCCACCATAGGTACTCTAGGCGCAGGCAAGGTATGATAGGAATCATTGTTTCCAGGCTGTGACAATGTTGACTCCATAAACTTTTTAAGTACCACTGAAGTTTCCTCATATGCAGTCTTGCATATGGAATTAGAAGAATGCAAGAGGCCATGAACCCCAAAGCTTGCAGAATGTCTTGCAGACAGCAGGGTTTTTGTGGCCACCTGTTTGAAGTAAATTACCAAATGAATTTGCTTTTCTGGAGTAAGGCAAGCCATCTGGGCAGTTGTAGTCAAGCTTGCACCCAGGAATGTATTTGAGAGTGTACCAGTTGTGATTTCTTTTCGTTTATAGTGTACCCTAGACAAGTTAGAACCCTTTTTACAAACACCAGATGTTGTAGAAGAATGTCCCTGTTTTCTGCCTGAATTAGACAATCGTCCAGGTATGGATATATTTGAATATCTCTTTGCCTGCAAAATGCAATTACTGGAGCCTGGCACTCCGTGAAGACCCTGGGCGCAGTAGATAAGCCAAACGGCAGTGCAGAGAACTGGTAAAGCAAGTAGCCTGCTTTGAAGTGGACGTATCTTATGCAAGATTCCTTGATTAGGGATATGCAGGTAAGCCTCTTTTTTAAGTCTAGAGTTACCAATCAGGCATGTTTGCCTAGCATAGGAAGTAACTGTTGAAGAGTCAACATCTTGAAAATTTTGGAATGTCCAGAAACGTGGTTAGAGTAGAAAAGTCCAGAATTGGACCCCATGATTTGTTTTTTTCTGGGTACCAGGGAAAGTCTCGAATAGAAACCTTGCCCCTTTTCCTCTTGTACTGGCTGAACAGCTCCCATGTTCATGAGGGATAGTACTTGTTTCTGGGCCTCTGCCCACTGATTTGGGGGCAGGTCTGGCCATCGGTTTGGGATTGGCAATGTCTGGAAATTAAATCTGTATCCCTGGGGATACTATAAGACCCATTTGTCCTGAGTTTCAAGTTGCTAGTTTCTTGCATGAAGTGCCAGTTTTCCCCCCAAAGGGGTGGCTAAAAGCAAAGTGCTTGTTAAGTGTAGAGGGAAGTCATTGAGGCTGCTTACCATAAGGATGTGTCTTGTTTCCAGATTTGGAGGAGGAGGCACCCCATTGTTTTGTTCTAAAAGGCCCTTGTGAATGAAACCTGGAGCCTTTGGAATGTCTGGTTTGACTGGAGTGGCTCTCAAAGAAACTGGAAAGTACCAGTTCTTAGTAGGCCAGTGCCTACTAAATCTTGGAGGTTGCACGTGTAAGAAATCTTTCACAGGTTGCATAGATTTAGCTTTATCTTCCATCTTTTTTAAAACTTCTTCAGCCTTATTACCAAAGAGACTGTCCTGTTGTAAAGGAGCATCAACAATTTTGCTTTAACATGATCAGGCAGAGTTTGCTCTGAGCCAAGCATGCCTTCTTAGCACAGACCCAGTTACAGCAGCCCTGCAAGAGGCCTCCAAAGAATGAAAACCGCATTGCAAAGTATGTTTTCCAACTAGTTCAGCTGAATGCACTAGATCCTGTAAATCTATTTTCCACCCAGTCAGAAATTAACAATTTTCTGATTAAGCAGTCCCATGATATGCTGTTGATATTTAAGCATATGAAATTGACAGTTTAAAGCCCTGATTGCCAAGGCTGCAGAAGTGTAAACCTTCTTACCCCCCCCCCCCCCCCCATCTATCCAGCACACTGGAATCTCTATCAGAAGAGGTAGGATTTTTAGCAGTAGACGCCTTAATGCCCTTGGGACCCTGAGAAATGGTTTCAGGATCTGCAATAGGATTTTTGAAAAGGAATTTGTGGGAGTTGGGAACCCTGTAATACCGGTCTGGCTTACAAGGAGCCAGAGAATCAGGAGCCATACTAGATTCTGAAAAATCATCAACAATGTCTAGAACAGGCAGTATATCCAAAGGCCTATGCTGAGGAAGAAGAAAATCCCCGTGTCTCTTTAGATTCAGAGAAATCCATACTTTTCCAGTGGAAATGTTCCCTTAAGGTATGTAAAGTTTCCCCAAAAGAAAAATCCTCAGGGGTGAAACAGAGGGAATGGAATCTTCTGCATCAGAGTCCCCATAAGTAGGTATAGACAAATCCTGTTCATTAGAAGAGTCAGAAGAAATAGAATCCTGTTCAGAAGATTCATAATCAATGTCGTGCCTAGGCCTCTTTGAAGGGGGGGGGGGGGGGGGGGTTGACTACCCCTGATCAGAGTAATTAAATCTTCAGCCATTTTGATAATTTGTTTTTTAGGCATAGTGGCCTGCATGTGGCCCAGGCGTCAGTTTTTTAGACATAGGTTTAGATTTTAACCTTAGTTTTGAAGATGGCGTCTGTCTAATATACAAATCTGTAGGCCTGAAAACACCCTCAGAAGCCGGTGCCTGCACAGAGGCTCCAGACCCATCTAAGGTAGAAACATCCGTGGGTTCCATAATTGAAGCATCTCACTACATACCGGACTCAGAATGGGTCTCAGTAGAGGCCTGCGAATCGGAAGTAGTGCTTATCATGGGCTGCGAAAGCACCTGAGTACAGGCGAACTGGCTTAGAAGCGTAGTCAGTTTTGGACGTCAACGGCCTCTTTCTTTGCGTTTTTTTAGGTATTCCGGTAGTCTGATTGCTAACAGACATTTCTGGATAATTAAAGTGCGAGCCAAAATATTTAGAAGAAAACAATATACAGACGTTGAATAGTGCGTTGATTAAATTTAGCACAAAACCGACAGCAAGGTACATTGTGGTCAGGGCCTAGGCAAGGAATACAGTACAAATGAAAATCCTTATGAGATATTTGCTTCCCACAAGTAATGCAATTATTAACTTTTACTGACATCGGGAAGGAGCAAGAAAAAGTTACCCCAACGAGGTACTTCGCTTTTTAGTTGAAGACTTCGGTTCTGAAACTCGAAAATGAAAATTTCAGGAGTCAGCCGACCGGCACTTGCGAACTACTTCTGCTTCGGGCACCACGCAGCAAGAAAGACTGCTGTAAAGGCATCGGCTGCATGTTTTATACCCCTGACAACCTGACATCATGGAAGACGGGACAGCAACTGACGCAGGACCCAAGACTTTGTTAATAAGGCCGACTGAGGGCAACCTGCCAGCAGATTACCCAAATGTAATGACTGCAACAGTGAAACATGAACACCTGGCTACAACGTGATAGATATATTCAGTATCTAAATTCATTGCGACAAAAAATAACCTTTGGAGGGCAAAATATTTCTGTATGGTGAAAGTAGGTCTATAGAAAAATTTAATACTGCTATAATGAAATGACAGTCCGACTACTGCAACAATCTCTCAAGCTGTTTTTCTCTGACGCAGGATTCAAATGGACCCTAGAAAAAAATGGAGTTTGTAACAAACTGAATGTTCAAAAGCAAGCTTATTCCCTCTTTCACTGACATCCTCACAGAACATAGTCTAAATTATGTCCCCAAAGACTTGAATCTAGAAACAAAATCAGCTAGCAGCATGTTGCAAAAAATTAGTCAGGGGCTGCGTCGGTGCCTCGCTGAAGACCGGAGAACCGGAGACCGGACCAGCCGAGGCCTCGGAATCTGGGTTAGGCCTCGGCTACCTGTCCTTATCCTTGCGTTTTTTGTGCACGCTGGTAGTCTGTTGCTCCGACAGCATAGTGCAGTTAAATTTTCTACCGAAGTAATGTTGTGCGAAATCAAAGCATCTTTTTATAGTACGCTTATTAAACCTAGCACAAAAACGACAACTAGTGATGTCGTGGTCTGGGCCTAGTTAAGGTATGCAATAAGAATGAAAATCCGTATGAGCTATTTGCTTCCCACAAGAAATACAATTGTTAACTTTTTCTGACATCGGTCTGAGGCAAGAAAAGTTTCCCAACGGGGTACTTAGCTTTATAGAAGACTTCGGTCTGAAATTAGAGTTCGAAAATCTCAGGAGTCGGCCGACCGGCACTTGCGAACTGCTTCTGCTTCGGGCACCATGCAGCAAGAAAGACTGAAGAAAATGGTGTTGGATGCATTATATATATACCCCTGGCACACTGACGTCAGGGAAGAAGCGACAGCAACCGACGCCGGACCAAGACTTTGGAATTCTGGCCGACTGCGGGACCGCCTGACGACAGGATAACCCAAGTGTGATGACTGCAGCAGGGTAACACGATGAACATCCAAGAGGTACCTACTGCTGCTCTGCCAGACTAAGCTCTAAAAGAAGGCAAATGGTTCTGTTGAAGCTTCCTGTGACTATCCCTAGTGGAGGCTGGACCAAACGGGAAATACGGTAGTAGACAGAGCTGAGCTGCTGCACAGGCCACACCTCCACACTGCATACCCACACCCTGCATGCTACAAGAGAGTCTAGTAGAGTAGGGGGACACATGGGGTAGACTGCAACTGGCTAATCACTTGTAAAGGACTGCTCTTCCTTTTTATAAAGCTTCAGTTTGCCCCAACGATTCTTGTTCTTTATGCAATATGTTAATGCATATCCAAGGAACACAAAAGCTTTTGCTTTTCTTATGAAAAAAAAATCAACCTGAAACCATGCTAGGCATAATATTAACCTGTTTAACAACACATCATGGAAAGATTACTGTGACAATTCTGCATCAAATGTTGCAGCTCAGACATTTTGGCTCAAGTGACTAATGCTAAGAAAACAGGTCTGACAAGATCCTGCAATCTGGTTAAACAAAAAGCTCAAATCCCAAGTAGAACCACTAGATAACTATGGGACTTCACCTCTAATACATGCACTGAAGAGGCCAAGAAGGCTAACAGCAGAAAAGACCATCAACATTAAAATTACAGAACACCTGTTTTGTCAGAGCACTGAACTAGCAGCTTTATTCAGTGATTAAATATGATATACTCCAAGCTGCACAAGCCACTTATCAGACTTTCTGCCTTCCTTAAAATGAAAGGTACCTCTTCTGGCTTCCTTCAAAAGGAATCTTCAGCAAGCAGCTGCAAGTTATTAACCATTAAAATCAGGTTTCTGATGAGAACAGGAAAACTATGTTAAAGTCTACAGTAAGAAAAAAGTGTCACTTGTTTTACAATAATATCTAAGAAAGTTATAAAATACAAAACAAAAACACACTGTTGGGCACCACCACCACTGCTGTCTTAAGTTCAGTCTTGTCCAGTTTCCACAAGACTGCAGTTTTTCTAGTAACGGTTTGCCAGAAGGTTCTGCTGAGCTGGTACAAAAATGACTTGAGACATTAAAGCACAACTGTTCCTCCACCCCTTCATAACTGGCAGTTAGCAAAAATGATTCAGGCTATGAGCTGTTTAACAGCAGCTTCTTGAGGTACAGGTTTTGATCCCCTTAGCCTCCATCTGCATACCGAGCAAGTCACTTAACCCTACAGCGCATTTGGGCTGAATCTGAAAAAGGTCCTGTGGATCTGTGCCCTACCCTGGTTAAACTGCACATCTGCAAAAATATTAGTACCTCACCTGTATATATACCTCACTGCTGTTCTGTACAGTTCATCTTTAGCACTGGCAGCCATCTTCAAACTGACATTTTTGTTTTTAACTGGCTATTGTGGGGTCTTTTACATCAAGCTCCTGAAAGCTGGCTCTCCATGCAGTCTGCGGTCTAACTTTAAAATAACTGTTCAGTTGTTTACTAGACTCTGCCTAAAACAAGCCCAAACCCTTGCCAGAATTTGTGAAAGCATGAATATGCAACTTGGCATTTAAAAGCTCTCACATTTTAAAGGAATGCATTTGTGCACACAAACACAGGACAACTACACAAGATTTTTTCTGAATCAACTATTATAAAGCATTCCATTTAGATGCACAAACTGCTTCTGCTTGGTGTTCATATAACCACATTCTTTCCTTAAACTAGGCACCAATGGAAAATGTTAATGTTTTTTATGGAATGACAGTTACACCACCAATAAAAGCATACACAGCTTAATGAAAATACATTCGAATATCAATGTTACAGTACAGTGTGTGGGGGTGCTTAACTTTTTAAAATCTGCAACCTCAATTACCACAGTTAAACTTGTAAATTTTAACTCTGCCACTGTCACCAAAGTTAATCTTACCCAGTCAGTACAAACTACTATGAAGCAAAATAATGCAGTATCCAGTCTAATTCAACCCTAGGATAAAAAAAAAGCAAGGCTGCAACCTGAAGTAGTGAATACTACAGCCAAGGAGTCACAGGCTAACATTTTAAATACAGGAGGTGAAGATGTTGGGACAAGTACACTACACAAAAATGTAAACATCTTGCCAGCTGTCCCATAACATTTTACTAGGTTTACAGTATTTCAGATGCAGGTAATCATAGCCCACTTTAAAATGTGCTACTCACTTGATTTACACCTGCAAATCAACAAGTGCACTTTTCTCAAGTAATGCACAGATTTTACAGTGATGACCTTCTGAGAACTTTTACATCAGCACATTAACATTAAATTGTCAGTGTCACTGCAAATGGCAGTTCTGCCCTTACCAGCACAAGCAGCTTTCCAACAGAGTGACTAACCAATCATCTTAAAATGCAGGTATACTTCAGCCCACTGGTTCTTTGCTCAAGTTTGGCTAAACACAGAATTAATACTAGTTTGCTGCTTTTGCAAAGCAGATCACAAGGTGGAGCTGCAGACTAACTGATGAAAGGTAAACACTGGCAAAAGAGTCCTCTAATTTTAGATTTCCCTCAAAAACACTACCTGCAACTAGATAAAACAAACAGCAATAGTCCACCTTACACACAAAAAAAAAATACTAGCATATCAAAAGTAAATGAAAATACATGTGCTAGACCATTTTAGCATTTCTCAAATGAAGAAACGCTACAGCTAAAATCTATAACAAATGCGAGTTAGAAATGAGTATTTACTCCCATAAGGCAATGGTCACCAAATAAAACAAGTCTGAAACATAACAGCAATGCATACATCTGTTCTGACCATAGTTCCATATGAATGGTAATTAAAATTAAAAATTAAACCCATTTGTAATAAATTATGGATAACTTCTGCAAATTACAGTGGCAGAGCTTCGCACAACACAAACAGAAAGCAAAGTAGCACTGTTTTCATTTTTACTATTACTCCCATCAATGTATTACTCTGTACTTTAAGTTTTGCAAAATATAGCTATCCTTCATGTGTCATGACTACAGAAACTAAAAGTCCACTTCAGTGTTACTCCAGCACTAATGTATACATGAAGTATGTTGAGTGAGGCTTTACAACAGTTTTAATGCAATACGAGTCGCAAACTTCTGTCAACAGCTAAGCGGTCAAGTGTTTTTGTGGATTATAGTAGTGTCTAAAAACAGTGAGTTTTTTTGGTTTTATTAAACTATGCCATACAGCCTGCACCATTAAAACTTTTTTCTAAAACTTAAAATAATGTTTAAGAGTAAAACATTTTATCAGGCTATCAATATGCTATTGCCAGATAACTTAGATGAGCAGCTATTGTATTCACTGGTCACAAATTAAATGCGTTGTGTACTAATTTCAACACTGAATAAGGAGTTACAAGCAGACACCAACAGGTAGAAAGCAAGAATATCAAAACTAGACAAAAAAAACGACTGTGGCTGCCACATGAAAAACTAACACCGCTGTTCACTCAATGCCCAACAAAAACATTACTTTTACCACATTTGGTTTAGTAGTAGTCAAACCCACTTAATGCCACCCTGCTTAAAGGCCCAAGTGCAGACATTGAAAAAAAATCATCTTGCCATGACGTTCTACATAATCCAAACTGCCTAGCACATTTTTTTTTTTAACAACCCCAAACACATTCATGGGGGCAGACATAATAACATGTTGATGTTTAATTACAAAGTTACTACTCTACTGATGAGAATACAAAGCCCTAGTTTGTCTTGTCAGATCAGTTCCAATCACTTAGAATGAACACAGTAAAAAAGATTATTTGCAGATTCTCAGAGGCAAAATTAGGACAGAGCAAAGGGAACAGCTTTAAGCCACTTCTTAAAAGCACCCTGATGTAATTACAGAGCAAAGATCACCCCCCCCCCCAAACAAAACTGAGTTGCTAGGGGGTGCTAGTTCAGGAAACAGCACACAGCACCAGCTAACCTCAATATCAGTGAGACTTAATTTTGTTTTAGACAAGTATTACACCCATTCATGAAAAGTTCTTACAAAAGGATAATCACTGAGATAATACAGCTTTTTTCAAGTGGCATTTTGAAAGTTTCAGGACCAGTCTTCCCTCCCTGGGTTAGGGTGCATCTTACTTATTTCCTGGAATGCAAATGTCAGCCAATTAGTTCAGCTGATATTAGTAATCACATTCTCAGTCTGAGAAGTGAATTTTTAATCTGAACAACTTTACGGCCCACAGATATGAAATTAAAGCTACTGGCACCTTGCTGGGTCCAATTTCCTTAACAAGCCTTTAAGTGATACACAAAATGAAAGGATTGTGAGGTTTCCATCAGCCCCGACATTGTGTACAATTAGCTTTGAAAGTATGGTATCCTTTAAGGAGGGAAACACTACAGAGACTACCCAAAGTTCCTTTAAGGTCATACTTCACAATGTCAAACTGTTATCCCTGTAAAATGCTCCGACAGGAAATATCAAGTATGAACTCTTCTTAGAGCCAACGGCTTAAAATCCTCAGTTTATCATGCAGCCACAAACAATGCAGCTTTACCAGAGAACAATGCACAGTCAGGTTATTGTAACTGCCAGTCAATTATGTTAAAATGTAAAGTAAAAATGACAGCTCTAAGTGAATGCAATGACAAACGTTTAAAAATACCCAGTTCTCCGAACAAAAGCTTGATATTGGTACATCAGACAGGTCAAAACTTGCTGGCGACAGAAAATGGAGTTGCATTCATAACCAGCAGCAGCATGTTGTAAATGCAATGCAAAGTAGTCTCTGTACACAAATGAGGCACTACGGAAATGAATTGGTCCACAGTGTACAGCTTGAATGCAGGCCAGTGCAAGCAGAGTTCTCTTGACACTTGGTGAACGTGGCCAACCCAAACTGAGGTGTCTCAATGCCTTTCCTGACCTTCAAACAAGTGCCATAATATATTAAAGGCCGTTGCAGAAGAGGCTGCCACTGGAGAGCATGCAAAGACAAAAGGTGTGTTCCCCCACCTGCCAAACTAGAAGCCTTGCGTCTTCAAAATGGCTAAAACTGGCAAACTTCACAGTATGTTACCAGATCAATCCCTTGAAAAGAAAATGTATGCTGAAAACAGACAAACACTTCAACCAATGCTCATACTCCAACCTGATGTTTAGGTTTCAAAGTGTAGTGTCAAGCAGCAGTACAGAAAGCAAATTGTGTGGCACATTCTGAACACCCTGGAACAAACGATAGGCTGACGGATATCAAAATCTCCAGCAGCTACATGCACAAACTATAACGGGCCAATATGTTTGTGAGGCAAAGTAAAATTTACCACAGGCACCTCAGGATGCCAACAGTGCAGGTAACAGTTACGAGGCTTTAAAATCATTTGCAATGAATAGGAGTTAAAGACAACTTAAAATACTGCATATTCATTAAGTTTTACAATCTTAAGATTTTGTTGTTTAAAAGTGACTATGAGAACACAAGCGCAGCATAAATGTCTGCCACATTTCTCTCAAGGGTGATGATCCCATTACATTTTTTTCTTGGGAGGATTCAAGGAAAGTTTTCTTGAATTGTCTGTAGTTCCAGTGTTAATTTTGCAAAACTCTCAAAAGCATTCATTTAAATTTGACACTAATTTGCTTGCAATTGTTTACCAACTCCATTACCTTTTGTCTAAACAATGGCATCGGTACATCCTAAGAAAACATGCTGGAAGATTGCTGCAGTACTGCGCTCACTTGCCTTTTTTAAGCTGCATATTCTTTTTCAAGATTTGTGTATAAACCGATACAAAGTGCAACCTTCTGACAGTTCGTACACTTGTCCTAGCTACTGCAAATTGCTTTTTTTGTGATCGTTCAGCAATGTTAACTGATAGGATGTCTAATTTCAGGCAGTACTGACATTTTAGCAGTTTAACTGATCTGACTTCAAATGTACTCCATCAGATAAATCCAAGAGCTGTGAACAGCAGTGCTTTGGAAAACAAAGTTTGGTTCTACAAAGAAATTAAAGACTGCTGTAAAACTGCAAATGAGAAAGCAGCAATTTTTGATTTTGTGCATCCTGACAGATTTTTTCTGAAAATACAAGGCCATGGCTTACTTTCAAGCAATCTCAATTACAGGACCCGTTAAGATAAATCTGTATACATTAATAACGACATGCTGTACAGTGATACATTAACTTCCACAAACATTTGTATATATTTCTTGCAGAACTGTGGCACCAAGTCATTAAGAAAAGCTGCAGCTGGCACAAAGTTGTGTACACCATAACTTGGAATTTGTGTTATCCTAAGTCACTATTCACCATTCTTTGGTTGTAGGTCAGACATCGGACCTGAGCTGGCAACTTATCAGACAGATCCTAGGCTCAAACTCCTCCCACTGCCACAATCCCTTGCTGCCCCCTGGAAAGTATTTACCCTAGAGCTAGAAAACAGTTAAGACCGACATTAACCAACAAACCCAACATCTCCACTTCCTCTAGGTCCCACAGGACGGGGGAAGAGTGATTAATAGTAACAGAACACAACACAGATGCCAAGCTATGGTAAGCACACAACTCCGTTATTATCCATGTCACTATTACTAACTCTGGGTCAGAGTCCCCAGCTACCATAAAACCCTGGGTGGCTTCATGGAAGGACATGACAAAGAACTATGGAGCTAAAAGAAGCCCTGTGCCTTGAGACTATGTCAAGCTTATTAGTGACAAAAGTACGAGTAATTCTACAGGTGGCTGCCGCACAACTCTCATCTAAGGAATGGCGGGCCAAAAAGGCATGTGATGCAGCAACAGATCTAGTGGAATGAGCTGACTGGTCCTGACAATGACAAACTTTAAGAACAAACCATGGAGAAAAACTTTTCAAAATCCAATGAGATACAGTTATCTTCGATACCGCCCGAACCTGTTAATAGAAAAGGCCACAAACAGCTGGTCAAATCTGTGAAAGCTCTCGGTCCTGTTCAAGTAGAATCATAGCTGTCTATGAACATCAAGTAATCATCTTCTTTTGGCTGTTCCCGTTACAGATCGCCATAGCAGATCATCTGTTTCCATTTCTTCCTGCATCTTGCTCTTTCACACCAACCGCCTGCATGTCCTCTCTCACCACATCCATAAACCTTATCTTAGGCCTTCCTCTTTTTCTCTTACCTGGCAGCTTCATCCTTAACATCCTTTTCACAATATACCCAGCATCCCTCCTCAGCACATGTCCAAACCCACGCAATCTTGCCTCTCTTGCTTTGTCTCCAAACTGTCCAACCTGAGCTGACCCTTTAATATACTGACTCCTAATCCTGCCCATCCTAGTCAAACCCAGTGCAAATCTTAAAATCTTTAACTGCCACATCAAGCTCTGACTCCTGCCTTTTTGTCAATGCCAGTCTCCAATCCATATAACATAGCTCGTCTCACTACCCTCTTGTAGACCCTTCCCTTTCACTCTTACTGGTACCAGTGTCACAAATCACTCCTAACACTCTTCTCCACCCATTCCATCCTGCCTGTACTCTCTTATTCACCTCTCTTCCACACTCACCATTACTGTGAACTGTTGATCCCAAGTACTAAAATAATCCTCCTTTACCAACTACTCCCTGCATACTCGCCATTCCTCTACCCTCCCTCTCATTTACACACACATTCTGTTTTAGCCCTGCTGACCTTCATTCCTCTCTCTAAAGCACATCTCCACCTCTCCAGGGTCTCCTCAACCTGGTCCCTACTCTCACTACAGATCACAATGTCATCTGCAAACATCATAGTCCACTGGGCCTCCTATCTGATGTCATCTGTCAACCTGTCCATCACCACTACAAATAAGGGCTCAGAGATGATCCTTGATGTAATCCCACCTCCACCTTAAACGTATCTGTCATTCCCACCGCATACCTCACCAATGTCACACTACCCTCGTACATATCCTTTACCACTATTACATACTTACAAGCCACTCCCGACTTCCTCATACAATACCACAACTCCTCTCTAGGCACCCTGTCATATAATTTCTGTAAGTCCACAAAGACGTAATGCAACTCTTTCTGACCTTCTCTGCATTTCTTCAACACTTATATGTGCAGCAAATACTTGCCTTCATTGGAGACGTTTGGGAAGAAAACTGGCAACTGAATGGACTGATTCAAATTTGCCTCAGTAGCTACCTTGGGCATGAAGCAGGTGTTAGTCTAGGAGAGCCACTCTCTTTATGCAACACCATGTATGGAGGCTGAAGAGAAAGCCTGCAACTCAAACTAGTCTTGCTGATGTTATAGCTACCAGAAAGAAGGTCTTCCATGACAGAAACTTTATATCACAAGTAGCAGCAGGCACGACAAGACTTTGTAAGACTGCAGCACAACGGAAAGGTCCCAAGGAGAGAAGGACAAGTGGCTTAAGCAGGAGAACACCTTTCAGAAATGCTTTACAAAGACAAGAAAAGGTAGGTTCTTCACAAATTTGGAAATTAGAAATGGCTGCCAACTGCAGCTTAATAATGGATTAACTAGCTCTGTCCTGAGAGAGTTAAACTAATTATGATGTCTGGAATGGGAGCCAAAGAAGGATCCAGATTACATGGTTTGGGCCGGACAGAAAACCTTTTCCATTTACTAGCATAGACCTTTCTGGTGGGGGCCTTCTGAGAGGCCAGAAAAATTTCCGACAAGTGATGCAAGCCTGGGCTGGCTTAGAATTATGGGAAGTGGACAAACCACGCAGTCAGATGAAGAGTACGAAGGTTTGTCATCAAAAGATGGGAGGGGTGAGAAAAAGTTCTTGAACCAAATCTAGTACACGGGGGACGGGGGGGGGACTGCCGAGGCTAAAAGGAGACAATAAGGATCAAGGTGACCTTGAGGCGTCAAGTTCTCTGAAGCACTCTGGGAATGAGATGTGTAGGAGGGTAGGCATAAATGAGATCTGGAGGCCAATCGTGAAATGGAGCATCCCTGGGGAACTCCCCAGCTGGGGGGGGGGGGGGTCAGGAAAAATACTGGCTGCATTTGTGATTTGTGAGATGATGCAAACAGATCGCAGTTTAGACTACCCCAGCAAAGTAAAGTCTTCTCGCCATTAAAGTCGCTGTCTTCAGTCACTTTTTTGGTCAAGCATGCCCGATACTACACCCACACTACAGTGCATCAACTCCCTGGCAGGATTAACACTTTACATGTACTTGCTGCATTTACTTGTTTTTGACTATTACCATCTATCGCAGCATAACCTGCTTTACTTACTGTGACACCACTATTGAGCCAGCTTACCTACTCATGCATCCTTAAGGTCATGTCAGTAGAGCAGCTTACCTGTAACAAAAGTTGTGCTTGTGTATTTAGTTGCTACCACATAACTGTTTTTGTCTTGACAGCACGTCTACAAAGTGCTACTGATGCCTTGTGGCACTTCTGGTCAAGGTCAGCTGAAGAGCTGTAACACTTTCAGTCAAGACAGACTAACTACTGATTACCATTCAACTATTGCAATTACAAAATATCTGCACCATCAAGACTGCTTTATAAACTGTGCTCACTTCATTATTAGGATTAAAAGTGACGAGTATGTTCCTGTAGTGTAATGTTTTACAACCGTTTACATTAACATTCAAGTTTTTTAAAGTTGAAAATTTAAAGGTATTACTACAATTCTGTTACCATTTTACCAGTGTTTACAAGCCCCCTCCCCATTTTTACTACTAAACTTACAATTGCTGCTAATTTGAATGACAATTTCATTTGGCCGCTTAAATAAATGGATGCTGTCTCAGTCTTTGATAAAGCTCTTACAAGCCAGACAGAAAAAACTTGGAAAAAAGTAAAAAAAAACTTGCTAACTTAACACGTTTATATCAGTAGTAGAATCTAAAGATTAACTATTGTGCCATAAAACACATTTAAAGCTAAATTACACAGATCTTCCTAATTTAACACCATTAGCGTTTCGATAAGTATCAATGCCCTTCTACAAACTATCTTACATTTACACTGAAGTTTAAAAGGATTTCTCCTTCAAAGCAGCAAACTTAGATTTTACGAATAGAAATAAACCAAGACTAATTGTGCAGCCAGGGTAACGAATATCTTCACTGTAATGAGGCAACTCAAATTTGCTTCTAACAATTTGTTATGAACATTACAAAAGTTTTAACTGCTTTAAAGTCAGCAGAAAGAAAATACCAACAAGAGATTAACTGTTGGGGGGGGGATAAGGGAGCCTTCTTAGAGGGTGGTATAAAAGCATACAAGAGTGCAAAAGTTAAATAGAAATGTACCATCCCCACTCGAAAAGGTCATTCCATATGATGGTCTCAACCAAAATCTAACCCAGCTTACTTCAACAGTAACAAAACACACTATGAAAAATGAAGACAAGGACGAAAGTGAAGGGCAGAGGTCAAACATTAATTTCTTGACATTGTAAGCCAGCGGTCTCAAACTCAACTGAACAAAGACTGTATGATGACTGTCGGACCCAAAGGGACCATGGGCTTCAAAGAAAAAAAAAATTCAGCAGTCAGTACAGCTAGAACAGTGGTGGCATGTCTTCCCTTACCCAGAAATAAGCCGATTTGAGTGCCTGAGAACCAAGTTTGAAATCACCGCTGTAAAACCCTCTTTGCACAAATACCTCTTCAGAAATAACACCATAAGAAGCAAATGGCAAAGTGAGTCACTCGCTTGCATAATTCAGTCTATAGAATGAGGCAATCATTCTGGAACAATGAGTTTTAGCAACTTGAACCTGACAAAGAGTGACCTGTACATCACACTGACTGGAGAATGAACATTCTCCAGCAGGCTGTTTATGTACAGGCAATGCCTGCTGAAAAAAGGAGTCGGCCACTTCAAGACAGCATATTAAGCTGCTGTGCAGCTCGGACTAAGAATACTTGCCATCGTTTTACACTTACTAAGCAGCACACTTGCTGTTTAGCATGTGTAAAATTAAAACAAACAGAAAAAAAGCAATAGAAGTATTTGTGTACAGGAGTACATTTGTGTGTGAATGCTAGCTAGCATGCATGAAAGCTTGTGTGTGTAAATGTGAGTGAGATCGACAGACTAGGATGCAACTCAACCTCTTAGCTCAAGAAATCCAGACAAATCCTGAAATAATCTGGGAACAAAGGATTAAAAAACAAGGACAGATTTTAAATACTGCTCTTAAAATTATAAAGTTATAACATGACTCAATGTTAACATGCATTTGCTGATGTATACGAAGTGCATACATTACATCTGTCCCAGATTTTCATTGCACCACCACCCCAGATTTTGGCTCAAATTTTAGCTCTACAGCGCTTACTCTCCTAAAACTGGAGACTTGGAGAAAATGCTGTGAATTACATTTAACAAAATGAATAGAGTTTAAGATGTCTGCCTCAGAAAATGTAAATTAATTCACTCTCGTTCTGTCAATGTCTCAAACAGTACTAATATTTTTGAAGTGCCCCCGATGAGTTGAGAACTATGAAGTCTGGAACTAATTTAGTAACTACAACCGCCAATGATTTTGCCAGCATATACTGCAGCCAAGTTGGAAAGAGGCAGAGTAATTTTACATCAAAATTATTAAGTATAGTAATTAAACGAATACAAAAATAATTAACAGCCCATTTTCTAAGCACAATAATGCCCTCCAGGGTGTGCTAGTGTAAATAATGCCCTTCAAAGAGTGTAGAGACCCTCCATCTGAGACATTGGGCATAACACCCCTGGGTGGGCATATACACACAACTTATCCTGTCTGGCATTACTGCTTGCTTACTTCATTGCCTCAAGAACTGATAAAGAAAAAAAATACTCAAAGCACTGGCTCTCCTCCCAAAAAGCAGCTGGGAAAATTACAAAAAAAAAAATGAAAAAGCAAGATGCGTTTACACTGGAATGCCTCATTAACTTTGATATTTTCTAGTGAGCTGAGACAGGCAAGCCAGCTTGGGTGCAGTCCAATTTGGATAATAAAATATTTGATTATTCCTCAAAAGAAAATAGCAACACTATTAGTTGGTTACAAAAGGGGAAGGAAATAAGAGGAGCTACCTATGTCAGATGAGCAGTCTTAAAAGGAGAATGGAAAAAAGGGAAGAAAACTAAACCAGCAAAAAAAAAAAAAAGAGGACACAATTCTATAAGTGCGTAAACCAACACCCGCACACTAGGCAAGGTCCACACAAACATCTCTGAAGTGTATGAATTTAAAGTCTAGACACCGAACACTCCATTTAACAGACTTCATGGCAGGGTCCTCCTTAAACTGTGTTCTAATTTGTATGTGTAATCTAATGGGTGTTCACTGTACAATACTCTCCTTAAAAAGAACACTCAACCCATGTCTCAATCGTACCGAATTGATCAATATTTACTGGTTTTGAGGGCAAAATGATTGGGTGCCACGAATTTCCAAGTGGCCCCTTCAATTTCTGATTTTTTTTTTTTGGTCTTCATGCGCATCAGACTGCCAGACTGTTGGAGACACAGCTCAGTCAGACTGTGTTTACTTTGTTTACAAGCAGCAGCGAATGGAGATGCCACAGTTTGACTTGAGGCTTAACTTTTAACAAGCCCAAGAACCACGGCAGGCTGCAGCAGAGTCCGGTCAGCCCAGCATCCACATGCACTCCAGGGATGAGATGATTTATTCTCCCTGGCAGCTCCAGGTACATATAACAAAAAATAAAAACTGCCAGCTCCATGTGGAAACACGGAAATTTGGCATAATGCACTTTTCCTGCTTGAGAACTACTTAGGCGGTAGTGGTACTCTGGTGTCATGTCACTGTTAAAATTCAGCAATATTTACTTACTTTGTGACATGCACTTTTCTTGTCGACAATCCGTGTTAAACTTGTGCAATTTATGTACTCCTGTGTCATGTTGGTGTTAAACTTGTGCAATTTATTTAGGGATATGCACTTAGACTATTTTTTCTTTACTTTCAAGCACGTTCTGTAAGACTGGTCCAGAGGGTATGCTTTGTACAAATCACCCTGCTCTTCCCGAGAACCCATGCAATTTATTAAATACCGCATTTAAGGGAATTTGCCACAAACAAATGGTATGTAGAATGTTTTGCTGCTGAACTAATGATCCCATAGCTGCTCTGGTTTGCTGCTCGCTAACCAGTACGTTTTAGGATTTTTCTGCTTCCTAACTAACCAGTACGTTTTACTTACTGCAAGTAAGGGATTTTGCTGCTGCTTCATTGCTCACAACGAATACATTTCACTACCAAGGGTGCAAGGAATAGGAATTTGAATTTGCTAAGGCGTGTGAGCGCGAGTGTGTTTGAGCCTGAATAACACTGACCACCAGGTGCATGCTCAAACCCTGTAACCTTAGGTACAAGAAACAAGAGCCCGAATTCTCTACCCATACCACCACTTGTGATTCAAGGAGTGGAGTCCAAAGCTTTCAAATGTCCAGATGTTTGGCTCACACTTTTGGTCTGTTCTGGCAAATCAATGAGAACTGAATTTACTAAATAATGACAGCCATTTAAGTTTGTCTTCCAATCTTTCAGAAAATGCATGGCAACACAAAACATTTTATTTTAGCGACACTCTAAGATTATACAAGCAATGTTTTAAGATGTGTCCCTGGTTTTGGGCCTTTGCTTCCCCCAATAATTTTTGGCTTTTTCTGGATTTCTTCTGCTGCAAGTTGAGAGATACAACAGTGTGTCAAGTGGCTTTTACAAAGAGCAGACACACGTTTTATGCTGCTTATGCAAAGTCTGTCTGCACCGTTAGTAGCAAAACAGAGTATACTTGCACAGCAGTCATGAGAATGTCCTCCTTTGGTAACTAAGAACCGGTTAACAGTTTGCCACCCATTCCCTACTGCAACAATAGTAGTTTATTTTTTTAATGTAACATAAGCATTTTATTTTTCAAGGGTAACGGGTATTACCTGTGGATTAAACAATGAAATATAAAGTTTGCTAGCAGCAACCTCTTAGTTACAGATCTGTTTAATGTGGTATTTAAATGACTTACTTCTGCAGAGTGTGTATATATTTATAGATATTGGTGGATTGTAATGACAGAAGCTTGAGTAGACTTAAGATGGAAATGTTCTGAACTGGGCAGCTTTGTCATTACTGGTTCATACATTTTGATTGCTTACAGGAAAAACGTTCAAAACAAATTTAAAATGCACTCTAACAAGTATGCTGTATTATATAAGGAATATAAAGTACAGTTGTGTATCTACCATAAATGTAGATGTTAGAGTGTACTCACTGTTGCAGTCATTACGCTTGAGTTATCCTGCTGGCAGGCGACCCGTAGTCGGCCCAAGTTCCAAAGTCTTGGTCTGGCGTCGGTTGCTGTTGCCTCTTCCCTGACGTCAGTACGCCAGGGGTATAAAAGTTGCAACAGACGCCATTTTTTTTCAGTTTTTCTTGCCCCAGATGTCAGGTGCCCCCAGATATGAAGGCTGTAAAGGTAGAAATATGCCAAACAACCATGCATATCACTAAAAACAGTTTCTTCTTCTAAAAGCAAATATACCACATAGGTTGTATAGAGTTGAGAAGTACAGAATAGTCCCAGCAAAGAGGGGGATGGTGGGTGGGTAACCAGGACTGCAACAGTGAATACACTCAACATCTACATTTATGGTAGGTACACAACTGTACTATGTTCATTGTGTTTCACTGTTGCAGTCATTACACTTGGGTAGAATCCCAAAGCTAAGGTTAGGTGGCTGGGTCTAGATTGGATTTTGCGAGGCTAACAAGCCCTGCAGAACTGCAGTGGCAAAGCCTGCTCTGGTTTTGGAGTAGAGAGGTAGGTGGTAGTGCTTGGTAAAAGTGTGCACCGAGCTCCAGGTTGCAGCTTCTAATGTGTCTTTGGTTGGAACCACTCTGTAGTGGCTGCTGCTCTGGTAGAATGAGGCCTAATGCCCTTAGGCACAGATTTGCCATGTTGTGCATAACAGAAGTGGATGCAGTGCCCTACCCATTTGGAGAGTCTGCTTTGTAATAGGTTTTCCTTGTGATCCTGCAGCATATGCTACAAACAGTTGCTCAGTTTTTCTGAAAGCTTTGTTTTGTCCAAGTAAAATCGTAGCTGCCTGTGTATATCCTAAGAGTGCAGAAGTCTTTCCCCTTTATTCTGGGGATTTGGGTAGAAAGTAGGCAAATGAATAGTTTGGTTTAAGGCCACGTTGGAGACCACTTTTGGCATGAATGTTGGGTTCGTCCTTGGAGAAACCCTGTCCTGGTGAAAAATGAGGAAAGGTTTCAGCCATTAATGCCTATAACTCTGAAACTCTTCTTGCTGAAGTTATTGCTAGGAGCAGAGCAGTTTTCCATGACAAGAATTTTAGATCAGCTGTGCTGGCTGGTTCAAAAGGAGGCAGTGTTAGTTATTCTAAAACAAAACTGAGGTCCCAAGTAGGTACTGGTGCTCTTCTAGGGGGTCTTATATTCTTTGCCCCTCTGAGGTACTGTCGTATTAGAGGATGTGAAAAAATACTATTGTAATGAACTGAAATGGCAGAGGCATGGATTTTAATAGAAGAAAAATATAGGCCTTTGTCCAACATCTCAGTCGGGTATTGTAAAATCTGAGGCATATTAGGGACCAGTGGGCTGAGCCCTTGTGCCTGGTTCCAAGCACAGAATCTCTTCCATTTTTCCGCATAAGATTTCCTAGTGCTGGGTCTCCTGGCTTCCAAAATTACATTCACAAGCGCTTTAGAGAGAGGTGCAGTCCGAGTGGCTACATTATCTGCCATGCTGCCAGGTTTAAGGTTCTGAGTTGACTGTGCAGAATCTAATTGTTTTGCTGTGTCAGAAGATGAGGGATTTGAGGTAGAGGCCAAGGCGGGCCTTGGGACAAAATCTTTAAGATTGGGTACCAGTGCTGGCGTGGCCAGTCTGGTGCAATCAGGATAATTTTTGGCCTCTTGTCTGACCTTTAGAAGCACCTTGGAGAGAAGAGGCATCGGAGGGAAGGCATAGACAGTCAGGTTTTTCCAATTGAAAGATAGAGCATCCACTTTTCCATGCTTGAGAGTGATAGGTCCTTGTGCAAAATTTCTGTAATTGGCAATGGTGAGGGGAGGCAAATAGATCTGTGTCTGGGCGTCCCCATTCCCTTATGTTGAACACTTGTGGATTTAGCTTCCATCTGTGAGGATCCATGAGATTTCTGCTTCGTCTGCCAGTGTATTTTTTGTTCCTGGCAGGAATTGTGCTTGCAGATGTACCGGGTAAGTCAGTGCTGTGTTCCACAAACTCATGGCTCGTCTGCATGGGGGGAGGAATGTGTGCCCCCTTGCTTATGTACCACATAACTGTGGTATTGTCAGTCTTCATTAATAATTGTCCTGCATGTATTAATTCCTTGAAGGCTGTCAGGGCATTCTGTACAGCTAGCATCTCTTTTTGATTGATGTGAAGATGCATTTGTTCCTTGGGCCACGTGCCCCGAATACATTTTCCTGCCATGTGTGTTCCCCAGGCATAATCCGATGCATCCGTTATTGTCTGCCTGGCTGTAGGCAAGGTGAAAGGCTGTCCCTTGTTGTGGTGACAGGCCTGGGACCACCATCGAAACTCCTGTTGTAGGCAGGGAATCAAGGTTATGATTGTCTCTAGGCTGTGACAATGCTGAGTCCAAACACTTTTTAGATACCACTGTAATTTCCTCATATGCAGTTTGGCATATGGAATTAGTAGAATGCAAGATGCCATGAAACCCAGGGCCTGCAGAATTTTTCTTGCAGGGAGCTGGGTCTTTGTTACCATCATTTGAAAGTAATGAGTCAGTTGCCTTTGTCTGGTGTGAGATAAGCCATCTGGGTAGCTGTATTTAAGCTTGCACCCAGGAATATTATCTCTTGAGAGGGCACTACTTTTGATTTATTTTCGTTTACTGTGTACCCTAGGAAAATTAGTAATCTTTTTACAAACTCCAGGTGCTTTAGAAGAATGTCCTTGCTCTCTGCTTGAATAAGGCAGTCGTCCAAGTAGGGATATATTTGAATTCCTTTTTGTCTGCAAAATGCAATTACTGGTGCCAGGCATTTTGTGAAGACCCTGGGCGCAGTAGATAAGCCAAAGGGCAGTGCAGAGAATTGATAATGCATTGAGCCTGCTATAAATCTGAGGCATCTTCTGCATGATTGTCAGATTGGGACGTGCAGGTATGCCTCCTTGAGATCCAAAGTAACTAGCCAAGCCTCTTTGCCCAGCATAGCAAGAGTTGTTGTAGTGTTAACATTTTGGAACAACCAGGAAAGTATTTAGGATTGACAGGTCCAGTATTGGTCTCCATGCTTTGTCCTTTCTGGGTACTAGGAAAATTCTTGAGTAAAATCCTTGGCACTGTTCTTCTTGTGGAACATTTTAAATAGCTCCTACATCCATAAGAGCTGCAATCTGTTTTTGTGCCTCTGCCCATTGGTTTGGTAGCAGGTTTGGCACACCTTTTGGTTTTGGAAGAGTGTGGAAGTGGAACCTGTACCCTTGAGAAACTATATTCAACACCCATTGGTCTTGGGTGATCATGTGCCCCAATTTTTTGAGAAAAGTGCTAATTTTCCTCCTAGGGGTGCTGTCAACTGGCAAGAGCCTGGTATTTGCAGAGGGAAGTCAGTGTGACTGTTTCCTATAAGGTTGATTTGTCTTCTCCTTTGGGGGCTGAAGCACCCCATTGTTCAGATCTGTAGGAGCCTTGGGGCGGAGATCTGCCTCTTGGGTGTCTATCTGCCTCTTTGTGGCCTGACACCGGAAAAGACCAAATTTTTTTGAAGGCCAGTTCCTGCTAAATCTAGGTGGCTGAACCTGTAAGAAATCTTTCACAGTTTGCATTGACACTGCTTTATCCTCCATTTTCTTTAAAACCTCTTCTGCCTTAACACCAAACAAAGTATCCTGCTGTAGTGTAGCATCCAATAATTTCATTTTAACATGGTCAGGTAAACTTTGTTCTTTCAACCAAGCAGGTCTTCGAATAACTGAGCCTGTAACTGCGGCTCTACAAGAAGCCTCTAATGAGTCAAAACCACATTGCAGAGTATGCTTTCCCACTTGTTCAACTACATGCAATAAATGCTGCATTTCTTTACAGTCAGGACCTTCTATATTTGTAACCATTTTCTGCTTTAACAATGACATGAGATACTGTTGATATGTAAGCATGTGAAACTGGCAGTTTAAAGTTCTTACAGCTAAGGTAGCAGAAGTGTAACCCCCCCCCCCAATCTGTCCAGATCTCTGGAATCCCTTTCAGAGGGAACAGGATTTCTGGCAGTGGAAGCTTTAACCCCTTTTGGACCCTGAGAAATAGTTTCTGCGTCCGCAGCGGGGTTTTTGTAAAGAAATTTATGATAGTCAGGGACCCTGTAGTACCTGTTTGGCTTTACTGGCGCAGGGGGTAAAGAATCTGGGGACAGACTGGATTCAGAAAAAACATGAACAATATCAAGCACAGGGGGGATAGCCAAGGGCCTGTGCTGAGGCAATAGAAAGAAATCTCTGAGCCTTTTCTTGGATTCTGAATAATCCTGGCTCTCCCAATGGAAATGCTCCCTCATGGTGTGCAGGATTTCCCCAAAAAAGGTAATCCTCAAGCAGTGAGGCTGAAGGAATGGACTCTACCATCAGAGTCCTCATAGGGAGGGAGAGAATAGCCCTGGTCAGAAGAATCATCAGAAGAAATGGAAACCTGATCAGAGGAATCATAATCAGTGTCATGCCTAGGCCTTTTGTCAGGAGGGGGATGGGAGCCCCTGATTAAAGTAATAAGGTAGTCGGCCATTTTAAGCATCCGTTTCTTAGGCATGGATGACTGTTCTGGAGAATGCTGCACTTGTTTCTTTGTCTTTAATGGTGTTTTTGACTTTGCTGCTGTAGTAGCTTTAATTGTAAGCTGTGAACGTCTGAAAACACCCTCAGAAGCCAGTGCCTGCTCAGCGGCTCCGGACCCATCTATGGGTATATTTTCCGTAGGCCCAATACCCTGAGTTTCCACAGGCCTCGGTGTCTCCACGTGGCTGTCGGTTGCGGCCTGTGACTGAGGTAGCGGGGTGTCAGGGGCTGCGAAAGCACCTGAGAACCGGCGACTGGCCTAGAAGAGGCTTCGTAGTCTGTTTTGGACCTCGGATGCCTGTCTTTCTTTGTCTTTGCGTTTATTATACATTCCGGTCGTCGGTTGTTCCGACGGCATTATGTAATTAAATCTTCGTCCAAAATAATGTAAAGCAAAATCAGACGTTTAATAGTGCGTTTATTAAATCTAGCACAAAACCAACTAGTGATGTCGTGGTCAGGGCCTAGGCAAGGAATGCAGTAAGAGTGGAAGTCCTTATGAGGTATTTGCTTCCCACAAGAAATACAATTATTAAGTTTTACTGACATCGGTCTGGAGCAAGAAAGTTTCCCCAATGGGGTACTTAGCTTTATTGAAGACTTCGGTTCTGAAATTCAATTTTGAAAATCTCAGGAGTCAGCCGACCGGCACTTGCGAACTGCTTATGCTTCGGGCACCGCGCAACAAGAAAGACTGAAGAAAATGGCGTCTGTTGTAACTTTTATACCCCTGGCGCACTGACGTCAGGGAAGAGGCGACAGCAACAGATGTCGGACCAAGACTTTGGAAATCGGGCCGACTACAGGTTGCCTGCCAGCAGGATAACCCAAGTGTAATGACTGCAACAGTGAAACACTATGAACATCTTAATACAATCAGGAAGGTGCATCAAAGTACAGTTGTGCACACTTACCATAAATGCAGATGCTAGTGTACTCACTGTTGCATTCATAACATTTAGGTTGGCAGGGTAGCCCTCTGCTGGCTTGAATAATAGAGGCTTAGTAGTTCTGCGCCGGTTGCTGTCGCTTGAGGACTGACTCCAGGTTGTCAGTGGTATAAAGTAAGGCAGCTGATGCCATTACATCAGTTTTTCTTGCCCTAACCTGTCAGGAGCCCCCAAAGTAGGAGGCCAGGTTATGGTGAAAAACCCCACCAGTGGAAAATAAATACCAATAGGTCCTTTGTAAGGAAAGAACAAGGAAGAATGGTAAAAGGATAATGAAAACAAAAAAGGGGGATGGAGGGAAGGAAATCAGGACTGCAACAGTGAATACACTCTTACATTTATGTTAAGTGTACACAACTGTACTATGTTCTTTATGTTTCACTGCTGCAGTCATCACATTTGGGTTGATTCCCAAAGCTGAGGAAATGGGTGGAGGCAGTCAAGGAAGCTAGAGGCTGGTTAGGATGCTCTGCAAGACTGCAGAGGCAAGCCCTGCAAGACTACAGAGGCGAATCCTGCCCTGGATATGGAGGAGAGAGGCAGATGGTAATGCTTGGTGAAAGAGTGAACAGATGTCCAGGTGGTAACATCCAGGATGTCCCTGGTGGGGGGGGACTACGAGGAAAGCTGCAGAGGTGGAGGCTGCTCTGGTGGAGTGTGTACTGACCCCTCTGGGGGAGGCTTACCATGCTGTGTGCAGCAGAAATGGATGCAGTGTGCTATACAATTGGAAATAGCTTGCTTGGAAATGGCTTTGCCTTCTGTCCCTGTAGCAAAGCTAACCAGCAATTGATCAGACTTTCTGAAGGATTTAGTCCTGTCCAGATAGTATCTGAGCTGTCTGTGCAGATCTAGAGAGTGAAAAATCCTTTCCCCCTTGTTCTGGGGATTAGAGAAGAAGGTGGGCAAATGAATACATTGGTCAAGAGCCACACTAAGCACCACCTTGGGCATGAAGGATGGGTTAGTTCTGAGGGATACCCGGTCTGCATAGAAGACGAAGGGCTCCACAGTCATGAGTGTTTGGATCTCAGACTCTTCTGGCTGAAGTGATGGCCAGAAGGAAGGCCGTCTTCCAGCAGAGAAATTTTAGCTTTGCAGAAGCTGGTCCAAAAGGAGGCAGGGTGAGCTTTTCAAAGAAAGTAAAGGTCCCAAGCAGGTGTTTGTGCCCTTATGGAAGGCCTTAAGTTGCTAGCCCCTCTGAAGTACTGTTTGATCAAAGGGTGTGAGGAAAGCGGGTGCTCATTGAGAAAATGAGCAGAAATAGCAGAGGCATGAATTTTTAGAGGAGATAGACAACTGTGTAGTAGGTCAGCTAAGTAATCCAGGATGAGAGTGATGGAGGGCTGTGCCATATTGGCCCCCTTAGCCTGGATCCATGTGCAGAAGCTTTTCCATTTATCTGCACAAGACTTTCTGGCGCTAGGGTGACTGGCATCACGGATAACATCCAGAACCTGTTTACTGAGTATGGCATATTGGTTCGGGATTAGGGAAAAAGCTAAGCTCCCAAATTGAGCGTTTGCAATTGGGGATGCATGAATTCCCCTTCCCTCTGGGTTAGGTGGTTTGGAATCTGAGGAGGATGCCATGGAGGCAGTGGGGACAGGCTGTGCAGCAAGGGATATCTGTGCCATCAGGGCCAGTCTGGAGCTATAAGAACGGTCCTTTGTTTTTCCTTCCTTATTTTGGAGTAGTACCCTGGGGATGAGTGGAACGGGAGGAAAGGCACACACAGAGAGGTTGACCCAGGGGAAGGACAGGGCATCCACTTTCCAAGCCATACAGTGATGACTCCCTGGTGCAGAATTTGCTGAGCTGATGGTTTGTGTGGGAGGCGAAGAGGTCAACCTTCGGGGTTCCCCATTTCTTTATTCATTAGAATGAAGGTACTTATGTTGAGCTGCCACTCATTTGTGTCCAGGTGGTTTCTGCTTAATTGGTCTGCCAGGGAGTTGAGAAAGCCTGGTAGGTATTGAGCTAACAGGTGTAGTTGCATGGAAGAGGCTGAGAGCCAAAGGGTCATGGCCAGCCTGCATAGAGAGCAGGAGTGAGTCCCTCTGCTTGTTAAGTACCACATCACAGTGGTGTTCTCTGTTTTGATCAGGATAACCCCTCAGGAGAGAAGTGGTATGAAAGCTATCAAGACGTGCTGCACAGCCATCCTCATTCTGAATGATGTGCAGGGGGATTTGCTGTGGCCTCCACTGGCCCTGTAGCACCTGCTGTCCAGGTGCTGCAAGCGTAGTCTGATTAGTCTGTGGTGAGGGTCTGGCCGACGGGGGTGTGGGGAGAAGAGCAGTCCCTTGTTGTGGGAGCATGCTGCTGCCCACCAAAGAAATTCCTTTCTGAGGTAAGAAATTATAGGTAGAAAAGTTTCCAGGTCTTGAGTGTTGACACCAAAGGTTCTTTACATACCATTGAAGTTTCCTCATATGCAGGTCTGGCATATGGAATGAGTAGTATACAAGATGCCATGAACCTCAGAGGTTGCAGGATTTTCCTTGCAGAAAGCTGGGGCCTGGTGACCAGTTGAGAGAAGTACGCTGACAGGAAAGCTATCTCTGGTGTAAAGTATGCCATCTGGGATGCTGTGTCCAGACTTGCTCCCAGGAAGATCATCCTTGGGGTGGGCACCCGTTTTGATTTCTTTTCATTGATTGTGTACACTAGGAAGGTTAGTAGGTTCTTTACAAAGGCCAGGTGCCTGAGCAGCTTTTCCTGGCTGTCTGCCTGAATAAGGCAGTTATCTAAGTAGGGGTAAATTGGAATATTTGTCTGCAAAAGGCAATGGCCGGAGCCAGGCGTTTTGTGAAAACTATGGGAGCAGTAGATAAGCCAAAGGGAAGCACAGAGAACTTAAAGCATTGAGATCTTGCCCTGAAGCGGAGATATTTTCTGCATGATTAACGGATAGGAATGTGAAGGTAGGCATCCTTGGAGAGCGTGGGTAGCAGTTGCTGGAGGGTGAGCATTTTGATTTTTGGAATCACCAGAAAGGTGTTTAGAATGGATAGATTGAGGATGGGGTGCCAGGTGCCCTCTTTCCCGGACACCAGATAAAGTATGGAGTAGAAGCCTTGGCCTATTCTGTAGGAACATGCTCTACTGCCCTCAAAGAGAGCAAGGAATGGAGCTGCTTTTCAGTCTCTGTCCACTGACTTGGTGGTAGACCTGGGAACCCTTTTGGGGTCGGAAGGGTGTGGAAGGAGAATTTGCATCCCTGAGACACAATGTTCAGAACCTATTTGTCCTTGGTAATGGTGGCCCAGGTGCTTGAGTTAGAGTTTTCATCCTAGGGGCAAGTGAAGGTGGGCAGAGGGCACCGAATGGGATGCCCATGCCCTGGCCCAGCAATCAAGAAGCCTCAATCCTCACCAGTACCAGAGAGGGCATCTCATATATGAGGAAAGGATAAATACACATAGTAAAGTGCAATTTCCCTTAAAAGCACAGAGAGATCACAGTCAGTCTGGGGGCTGGTCACTCCCTTGCACCCCAGGTCCCCAATAAGACACCCCACTGGCACAGTACAGGGTCCAGATCTCAGCCTAGCTGGGCAAGCTAAAATCTCCAGCACCCTCTGTCCAACCAGTGCTTCGGGTTCCTGCCCAAGTAGCTGACACACACACTTTGAGGTCTGCTTTGATCTCTGCATTCCCTGGGGCTGCTGTCTGGGGGGGGGGGGGGGATTCTACTTCCACGGGGCCTAGGCTGCGCCTGTTTACTTGGAGCAAGGAAAGACTAGTGCTTGGAGTGACAATGCCTGTTTAACCTAGGGGCTGGACCTTAAGAAATCTGTTTGCATAGATTTTGCTTTTTTTCTTTTTTTTTTTTTAAGACCTCTTCTGTCTTGGTGCCAAATAAGTGATTTGTGCAAGGGGGCATCCAACAATTTAGATATATGGTCTGGCACGGGTTGTTCCTTAAGCTATGAATGTCTTCTAATGACAGATCCAGGGACTACTGCCCTGCAAGAAGCTTCTAGGGCGTCAAAACCACAGTGCAAAGTGTGTTTAGTTACTTGCAGAATACATTAAGTCTTGTAAATCTTTAGATTATTTCCCAGTAGGAAAAGACAATTTTTAAGGAGTTCCAAGTATGTTGCTAATGTTTAAGGATAGGGAACTGAATTTAGTGCCCTGATGGCAAGAGTAGCCAAGGTGTATACATTACCCTATCTGTCCAAAGCTCGGGAATCCCTGTCTGAGGGGGTGGGATTCTTAGTAGAGGTTGCTTTAATCCCTTTAGGCCCTTGAAAAATGACCTCAGGGTCAGCTGTAGGATTTTTAAAAATATATTTGTGAGAGTCAGGGACTCTTGTAGTACCCAGTCTGGTTTTCTGGGAGCAGGATGTAGGATGTCAGGAGTCTAGCTGGATTCAAGGAAATCATCCACCACATCCAGGACTGGGGGGGTGGCCAAAAGTGTGTATTGCGGAAGGTCAACGAATTCTCAGAGTATCTCTTTAGACTGAGGGTAGTCCCGACTCTCCCACTGGAAGTACTCCCTTAAAGTACGCAGGGTTTCCCTAAAGGAAAAATCCTCTTGGGGAGAGGCTGTGGAGAGGGGTTGCATGTCTTCATAGTCAGCTGCATCAGATTCATCTGAATCTTGGTCAGACAAAACTACTGGGGACAGATCTCTTCCTTTTTCAGGGGATAGCTTGGCTTCCCCTGAGCAACATAAGGTCTTCCCACCAATTTAAGCATTTGAGACTGAGGCAAGGTAGCAGGTGCCTGAGACTGGGTAGTCTGTTTCTTGAGTGTGGTTCGAACCCTAGACCTAAGGAACTCCGTTATTTTCGAAAGAACTGTAGTCACAAAAGAAGTCTGTAGAGATTCGGTGCTGTGAAGGACTTCCACAGAAGCCGGTGCCTGCTTAGCAGCTCCAGGCCATTACAACATAGAGACGGCCGCAGGATCCTTAGATGAATAATTTTGTGGCATACCAGACTCCAAAAGGGTCTCGGTAACTGGCTGCAAATCAACTGAAATGGGCATCAGGGGCTGTGAAAGCACCTCACTGAGTAAGAGGACTGACTAGCTTAACGGAAGCATCTGTAGGTTTGGACCTGTATGGTCTGTCTATCTTTACATTTTTTCAGAAGATCTGCTGCTGGATAACTTACCGAAGTCATATAAGAATTAGAGGACTGTAAACGAAAATATCTGGCTATAAGGGGCCCAACGATGGACAGTTCCGGCATTAAAGCAAAGAAATGACAATGGAGGACGTCGTCGGCTGGGCCTTGACAAGTGATGCAGTATGAGTGGAAGTCTCGGTGTGGTATTTGCTTTCCAAAGGCGAGAATTAACTTTTTCTGACATCGGTTAGTGGAAGAAAAAAGGATCCCCAATGGGGTACTTAGCTTTAGAAGACTTCAACTTCAATTCGGAAATGAAAACTCAGGTAGCAGCCAACCAGTACTCTTGTGAACCGCTTCTGCTTTGGGCTCCATGGCAAGAAAGACTGATGTAATGGCGTCAGCTGCGTTAGTTTATACCACTGACGACCTTATGTCACTCAAGCGACAGCAACCGACGCAGAAATACTAAGTCTCTGGTACTCGGGCCAGTCGACTGCTACCCTGGCAGGGATGACCCAAATGTGATGACTGCAACAATGAAACACAAAGATAATACGTTTCATGTGCAAGGGGCCTAAGGCAACCATTAACTCTCAACCTGCTCAGAATACTTGGATCCCATGTTACACATGTGATTTGCTTACTGAATTAACACATGCACATTTTGTGCAAGCTTTTATAGGCATATTAGGTTTGCTTTGATAGCCCCTGCTCTAAACTGCAGTCTAGCAGTGTTCCAGTGTTTCAAATTGTTGCTTGCTCAACGCAGTAGTTGCTCTATACAACTATTTTTGCTACTGTTTTGTGCGTTGATTTACTTGTATGTAGGCTGTACTCAAAAAAATAGAACTTGCATGGTACAGAGCACCTACCTGCTCAGAATAAAATAAGTACGTTTCCTGGGAACAGCATAAGAAAATATCAGATTTTTCTCTTGCTTGTAAAAACAAAACTCATTAGCAGCCAGACAGTATATTCAAATGCTGCAACCTATAAGAAAAAAAATAAATGCTAAGACAGTGTAACGAATAGTTAACTTACACAAATAATTTTATATAGTTCTGGTACTTGTGTCCTCCTGTGAGTATGTGCAAGGTTTTATGGAAATGTTTATGCGGCAATATGACTGTCGCTGAATGTCAACTTGATCAAAATCATTTAAGTCTTCAAGAGAGGAGCAATTTCTACTCAGGACATCTGTACACCTGGAAGCAGTAATCGATCATACAACCACTGATGTCCTAGAGAGCAAGACTGTACAAAAAAGTTTATTTGTTCATTTGGAGCTCTGACTAAAACAGCTTTTTCTTTCTGGAAGTTGTGTATTTTCTCTTTTGGTGTCTGCAAATGACTTCATGTAGTACTTTGCTCAGAATTCCTAAGAAATACCTGGTTTATTTTTGTGAGGTGTCAACATTTTCTAAAGATCATGGCTATTATTGTTGAGCTAACAGTCGAATGGGAGGCTAGCTAGCTAAACTGTGTGTGTGTGCATCAATCACTGGAACTCCCCTACCATTTCACGGTTCTGCAGAACTAATGCCACCATGTAGTACAATTCACTCTGATAATCCTAACGGCTTTGTGACTATCAGCCATGCATCTTACAATCCTCTTGGACCTGAAGCTACAACGGAGTCCCCCTTTTACATTACGCGCCAGGATTTTGATAAAAGTTTAATTACGTACTAAATGGCATCCCACAATTCCATTTGAGTGGGTGGGGTTACATTATGTATGCAAATTTTATACTAATCAGAATACAGACATGCACCTATTTTTCATGGGCCTTTGTCCAGATTTTTGAAGTTTCCCAGTTGAGAGTTATGTCTCACCCTCTCAATGAAATGGCAATTGTTATACTTAACTGCTGCTTGTACAATCCACAAAGTTGTGTGAGCTGTTTAGAAACTTCCATGTCTGTAAAATCTTATAAGTATAAACTTTACTGCGTGTACAAATGGAAATGTAACGAACTACTCTGTTTAACTGGAACTTAGTATAATGCAATGCAAGCAAATGCAGCTTCTCTCCCTAGGCCTCCGCTGAAAATGGGCACTACCCCAGTCGGATTTTCCTGGTAAAGAAAAATAAATCTGAAGTACTGACTCTCTTATCTTCATCCTCTTCCCATAACCTGGAAGCTCCAATAATCTAAGAACTCATTCTTGGGCTGCACATTACAACTTCCTATAAAAAAGCTACACTGCCCTAAGCATACATTTCCAATTATAGTAATGGGAATTACTTATTCCCCAACTGAAAGGACTCTCACTGTAAATTTGGACCACTGCTTAAAACATGTCAAAAAAAGATAGCTCAAGTACTTTCAAGCAAGCCACATAACTTTACCACTCAGTCGCTCCTTTTTCACTTTTCAGAAATGTGAAACCTGCTATGGATACATTAGACATGTAGTGCCTTCCTCAGAGTGAAACACTCAAACCCAAATTGTAGAAACCATGAATACTGAAATGGCCATGTAGTCTGTACCCAAACACAAACATTATACAATTTAATAGCAAAAATATGTAAAATATTTGAAGTACCACTACAGCATCAAGTGCAGCTGACTATAGCTATTTAAACAGCTGCAGCCCTAAAGTTCCCAGCTAAGGAGAGAAAAAAAATAAAAACATGAAAAACAGAAAGCAAACTTATTCTTCTCTAAAGCAAACAAAAAAGGACAGTGGTTTCACAGCACTGATGAAAACTCACCACCAAGACATCGGGTATCCACTTGCATTCTCACCCAAGCAGCTGGAGACTTGCATACACAAACTGCCGCCAAACTGTACTCAACTTAATGTACCATGCAGCCCTAAGCATTTGCATGTCCAAAGCTTGTGCAGTATATTACAAAGCCTTTCCCAGCAATGAAGCAGATAAACTACCATGTCAGGGTAGTCTGGGGATTATTCTAATCTAATTTACTTACTATACTATCCCTTCTCACCTAGGCTGTTGATCATGCTTATTTCTCTTGCACATCGCTGCTTCTGAATACTTTATTCTTTCCTTTTTCCTGCTTTATCATAAAAAGTACTGTATTTAACTGACTTTCTCTAATCCCCTTTTTCTATGACAGTCTTAACTCAGTCTTATTTGTGTTACCCATTACAAGTTATACTTTACCCTGTTTATTATCTGAATGACTGAAGCTTTTCTCCGCAGGCCGCTGCTGAAAATGGACATGTATCCAGTCGGACCATCCCAGTCAACAAATGTAAAACAAATAAAAATTTAAATTTAGGTAGTCTTTAATCAATGTTTTTTAAATAAGGGCACTTTATAACAGCACTGGATTCTGAGGCTAATGTAGGACAAACATGGCTGACTGACCAATCCATCTTAAAACCATGATAAAGTTGGGTAAATCTAGCAATACCAACACTGTCATGGACTACTGCTCCTATCACTACTCCCCCCCGCTGACAATTCATTGTGAAACAATTTTATTTGGACAGATCTAAAGCACTAAAGAATGCCACTATATCCTTAAAAGAGGAAATGCATGAGTAACACTGATGATATAGGCAAGTGCCAGCAGCGCCAGCTGGAGTTATTAAAGAATTATATGTCCTTTAAATAAACTGATTTATACAGATGTTTTTGCTGAAAATGTATTTGTGAGGTTTGCTTGTGCTAAAATGCATCAACAGTGCACATGCTGAAATGAAAACAAATGTACATGTGCTATAACTGAAATAACATGTTTCAACAGAAGATACTGGGACAGCAACAGTTAACCAGCTAGCTTGCTTTAAGAAAAGCAAGGGAAATGTAAATAAACTGTTAAACCATTAAATGGCACCAAACAGTGCTGAACAGTACTGGAGACACTAGGTCTGGGAAAAAGCCTTTGTTCATTAGCTCAGCAGAGAGAGAGGGAAAGCCCCAGGAACTGCCATAAAAATTTAGATGTGTATTGTAACCATCTAGGCTAAATTCCTGTCTCACCTTCAAAGGGGAATACATTGAGAACCTAGAGTCGGGTGACCACATAAGGATATTCTACCAGCCCACTTGGAAATTTACTTTACAAAGACAAATCTCAGGGCAATGAGTATTCTGTTTGGGGGCCTGACTAGAAAGACTGCTCACATACATCTTGCCTTGCCTAAGTAAGTTATTAGGGAACAGTGAATTCTCGTAGATTCAGTCAGGAATATGCTGAAGCTTAGTGTTTTTCTTTATCTGTACGGGTCTGTCCATCAATGTTAATGTACAGTTTTGTACCTACCATAAATGTTGATGTTAGAGTGTACACCATGCTGCAGTCATCATACTTGGGTTATCCTGTCATCAGGCGGTCCTGCAGTCGGCCGGAATTCCAAAGTCTTGGTCCTGTGTCGGTTGCTGTCACTTCTTCCCTGACGTCAGTGAGCCAGGGTTATATATAATGCATCCAACGCCATTTTCTTCAGTTTTTCTTGCCCTATATGTCAGGTGCCCCCAAAAAGGTGGTCAGTAATCAGTACCAAATTAAGTAATTTTTGCACAAACACAGAATCCCTCCAGCTATAAACAAACACATCAGGATTGTAGAGATTTAGCCAGTTAGATCAGAGGGGATGGAGGGAGGGTAACCTGGACTGCAGCAGGGTGTACACGCTAACATCTACATTTATGGTAGGTACAAAACTGCACTATGTTCATCGTGTTACTCTGCTGCAGTCATCACACTTGGGTAGAATCCCAAAGCTAAGGATGGGTGGAAGAGTTAGAGGGTTAGAGGAGGCTAGAAGGCCCTGCAAATCTGCAGTGGTGAAGCCAGCTCTAGTCTTAGAGTAAAGTGGTAAGTGATCGTGTTTGGTAAAGGTGTGTACTGAACTCCAAGTTGCAACTTCCAAAATCGCCTTTGTTGGAACCCCCATGAGGAAGGGGTAGATGTAGCTGTTACCCTGGTAGAGTGGGGCCTAATGGTAGCAGGAACTGGTTTTCCATGATGGGTATAGCAAAAACGAATGCAATGTCCTATCCATTTGGAAATGGTTTGTTTTGATATAGCCTTCCCTTGTGAAGCTATAGCATAGGATACAAAAAGCTGGTCAGATTTTCTGAAAACCTTAGTTTTATCCAAGTAGTAACGAAGTTGCCTGTGAATGTCCAAGGAATGCAGGAGTCTTCCTCCTTTGTTTTGTGGATTTGGGAAGAAGGTGGGTAAGTGGATGCTTTGATTTAAAGCCACACTGGAAACCACCTTAGGCATGAAGGAAGGATTCGTTCGTAGAGAAACTCTGTCTTGATGGAAAATGAGGAAAGGTTCCACTGCCATTAGTGCCTGCAGCTCTGAGACTCTTCTAGCCAAAGTTATTGCTAGCAGCAGGGCAGTCTTCCATGATAGAAACTGTAGATCTGCAGAGAAAGCTGGTTCAAAGGGAGGTAGCGCAAGTTTTTCCAGAACAAAATTGAGGTCCCATGTTGGTGTAGGTGCTCTCCTGGGGGGCCTTATGTTTTTTGCCCCTATGAGGAACTGCCTTAGAAGTGGATGTGAAAATAAGGGTGGATCTGTGTTGTAGTGGGCTGAAATAGCTGATGCATAGATTTTAATGGAAGAAAAAGAAAGAAAGTCCTTTGTGCAACATCTCAGTTAAATACTGTAGAATCTGAGGCATGTGAGGCTGAAGTGTGTTTTGGCCTTTAGCTTTGTTCCAGACACAAAACCTTTTCCATTTGTCCGAATAGGCCTTCCTGGTGCTGGGCCTCCTAGGTTCCAGAATAACATCCATAACTGCTTGGGAAAGAGGGGATGGCTGGATGCTTAGGTGATTCGCCATGCAGCCAGATGTAAGGTTTTGAGCTGGCTGTGAAGAATCTGATCGTTTTGCTGTGTGAGCAAATGGGCAATTTGTGGTAAAATCCAAGGTGGGCCCTGGGCCATATTCCTCAATAGTGGGTACCAGTACTGGCGTGGCCAGTCTGGGGCTATGAGCATCAGTCGTGGTCTCTCCTTTATGACGGTCAGAAGCACCTCTGAGGAGAGGCAATGGAGGTAAGGCATACACTGTCAGGTTTTTCCAACTGAATGAGTGCGTCCACTTTCCAAGCTTGATGGTGAAGTGTCCTTGTACAAAATTGTGTTAGCTGACAGTTTTGAGGACTGGCAAACAGGTCTAGGTCTGGAAGGCCCCATTTTTGAGTTATCATTGCAAATACTTGCGGATCCAGTTTCTACTCGTGGGGATCCATGATGTTTCTGCTGAGGTCGTCTGCCAATGTGTTCTTTATTCCTGGCAGGAATTGAGCTTGTAACTGAACTTGGTAAGCCAGAGCTGTGTTCCACAAGGTCATTGCTTGCCTGTATAGAGGGTAGGAGTGTGTACCCCCTTGTTTATGTACCACATTTCTGTGGTGTTCGTCCTTACTGCAAGTTGTCCTGGATGTAATAGATTCTCGAAGGCTGTCAGAGCATTCTGTACAGCTAGCATCTCTTTTTGATTGATGTGCAGATTCCTTTGATCTGCAGACCATACGCCTTGGACGCACTGTCCTGCCATGTGTCCCCCCCAGGCGTAGTCCGATGCATCTGTTGTCATAGTTTGCCTGGCTGGGGGCAAGGTGAAAGGCTGACCCTTGTTGAGGTGACATGCCTGTGACCACCATAGAAACTCCTGTTGTAGGCAGGGAATGAGAGATATCATTGTGTCTAAGCTGTAGCTGTGTTGAGACCATAAGCTTTTTAGGTAACACTAATTTCCTCATATGCAGCTTTGCAAATGGTATTAGTAGTATGCAAGACGCCATGAAGCCCAAGGCCTGCAGAAGTTTTCTAGCAGGTTAGTTGGGTCTTTGTTGCCATTATTTTTAAATATTGAGTCAGTTGTAGTTGTTTGTCTGGAATCAGGTAAGCCTTTTGGGCCATTGTATTCAAGCTGGCACCCAGGAATATCATATTTTGTGAGGGTACTAGTTTTGATTTCTTTTCGTTTACTGTGTACCCCAGGCAACTTAGATGTTTTACAAAAGCCAGATGATGTACGAGAATGTCCTTGCTTTCTACTTGGATAAGGCAGTCATCCAGGTATGGGTATATTTGAATTCCTCTTTGTCTGCAATATGCAATTACTGGTGCCAGGCATTTTGTGAAGACCCTGGGCACAGTAGATAAGCCAAAGGGCAGTGCAGAGAATTGGTAATGGGTTCAACCTGCAATGAAACGGAGGTATCTTCTGCAACTATGTCTGATAGGGACATGCAGGTATGCCTCCTTGAGGTCCAACGTTACTAGCCATGCTTTCGTGCCCAACATGGGAAGAAGCTGCTGTAGTGTTAGCATCTTGAATTTGGGTACTTTTAAGGTGGTCTCCAGGCATTGTCCTTTCTGGGAACTAGAAAGAGTCTTGAGTAAAATCCTTGGCCTTGCTCTTGTGTAGGTACCAGTTGAATGGCTCTCATGTCCATGAAAGCTGTAATTTGTTTTTGTGCCTCTGCCCACTGATTTTGTGGCAGGTTTGGCATTCCTCTCTTCATTGGCAAGGTGTGAAAATGGAATCTGTATCCTCGTGAAATTATGTCTAGGACCCATTTGTCCTTTGTGACAATGTGCCAGTTGTCTGAAAAAAGTGCGAGTTTTACTCCCAAGGGGGCTGCCAAGAGAGTGTTGCTTGGCCAGATGAGGTGCAAGTCATTGAGTTTGCCTTCTGGTAGTTTGGGACCGGTCTTCTCCTCCCTTCTGTGCTGCAGTGCCCCACTGTCGAGGTTTGTACTGGGCTTGTGGTTGTCCTCTGCCTCTTGGACGTCTGTATTTACCCCTCTGTGGCCTGTCAGTAGCTGGAAAGGACCAATTTTTTGTTGGCCAATTTCTGCTGAAGCGAGGGGGCTGTACCTGTGGGAAATATTTGACTGTCTGCATAGATGTGGCCTTATCCTCCATTTTCTTTAAGACTTCGGCTTTAACTCCAAAAAGAACATCCTGCTGTAAAGGGAGCATCTAGAAGCTTTGCTTTAACATGATCAGGCAGAGTTTGTTCCTTTAACCAAACATGCCTACGTATAACAGACCCAGTGACAGCTGCTCTGCAGGAAGCCTCCAAAGAATCAAACCCACAGTGTAAAGTATGTTTGCCCACCTGTTCAGTTGCATGCAACAGATCCTGCATTTCTTTCAATTCAGACTGTTGAGGGAGTGTGCTCATTTTTTGTTTTAACGGAGACATTAGAAATTGCTGATATTTTAGCATGTGAAATTGGCAATTTAGTGCCCTCATAGCTAGAGTAGCTGAGGTATAAACCATTTTCCCCCACCTGTCTAGTGCTCTGGAGTCCCTTTCAGAGGGTACAGGATTTTTTGCCATAAAAGCCTTAGCCCCTTTGGGACCCTGGGAGATAGTCTCTGGATCAGCAACAGGGCTTTTATAAAGGAATTTGTGGGAATCAGGCACTCTGTAGTATCTGTCAGGTTTGGCCGGAGCAGGAGACAGCGAATCTGGGTTCAAACTGGATTCTAAGTAAACATCATCCACAATGCCTAAAACTGGGGGGATGGCAAGTGGTCTGTGCTTGGGGAGTAAAAGAAACTTTTCTTTGAGTCAGAGTAGTCCTGACTTTCCCAGTGAAAATGTTCCCTCAGTGTGTAAAGTTTCCCCAAAGGAGTAATCTTCAGGAGGAGAAGCTGAGGGAATAGAATCCTCAGCATCAGAATCTTCATAAGGGGAGGAGGAGTAATCTTGGTCCTCAGAGGAGCCTAAGGAAATAGAAACTTGATCAGAGGAGGCATAATCTTCCTCTTGTCTAGGCCTTTTGTCGGGTGGGGTTGGGAACCCCTGATTAAAGAGATCAAATCTTCAGCCATTTTGAGCATCTGTTTCTTAGGCATGGGGCCTTGAACTGGAGACTGAAGTGCAGTCTTTTTAGGTTTAATAGGAGTCTTAAGCTTAGGATACATTTTTATGTTGAGCGTAGTCGGTCTGAAGACGCCTTCAGAAACCAAAGGTGTTTCTGCAGCACTGCCATCTTTTTCAGCAGTGTCGTCGGTAGGGACTAAACAAAATGGCTGCGTCTGCGTAGTACTCTCCGCCAAAAGCTCCGAAGCGGTCTCAGGTTCCAGATCTGCGGTAGTCAGGGGCTGCGTTGGAGCCTCACTGAAGACCGGTGAATCGGAGACCGGTAAAGCCGAGGCCTCGGAGTCTGGCTTGGGTCTAGGCTGCCTGTCCTTATCCTTGCGTTTTTTGTGCACGCCGGTAGTCGGTTGCTCCAACGGCATTGTGTAGTTAAATTTTCTACCGAAGTAGTGTCATGCGAAATCAAAGCGTCTTTTTATAGTACGCTTATTAAACCTAGCAAAAAAACGACAACCAGTGACGTTGTGGTCTGGGCCTAGGCAAGGTATGCAGTAAGAATGAAAATCCTTATGAGGTATTTACTTCCCACAAGAAATACAATTGTTAACTTTTTCTGACATCAGTCTGAGGCAAGAAAAGTTTCCCCAATGGGGTACTTAGCTTTATTGAAGACTTCGGATCTGAAATTCGACTTCAAAAATCTCAGGGGTCGGCCGACCGGCACTTGCGAACTGCTTCTGCTTCGGGCACAGTGTGGCAAGACTGAAGAAAATGGCGTTGGATGCATTATATATACCGCTGGCGCACTGACACCAGGGAAGAAGCAATAGCAACCGACGCCGGACAAAGACTTTGGAATTCCGGCCGACTGCGGGACCGCCTGATGACAGGATAACCCAAGTGTGATGACTGCAGCGGGGTAACACGATGAACATCTTCAATATTTTCTGTAGTTTGAACTCTGGTTTACTGCAAAACTATTCAATATTTTCAAGTTCTTTTATTATTAAATATATTTAAAACTTTTATTGTGGCTGGTCTTTATGTAGAACGTATCTAACCTTTGAGAATACTTACTTGGTGACACTGTATGGGCCACTCCAGAAGGCCTAGCTGTCTTGGTCAACTATCATTTTTATTAATGTTAACTTCTCTTAGCATAATTTGATACCCTGTTAAGAGCCTTCTAGTAACTCACTGGGGGCAGTGAATCTACCTTGTAGTCTGGACAAAGTTGGTAGAGTGGGCAACCTGTGCCAGCCTTTCCCAGGAGTAGTTGGGTGGGTGTATGTGAAAATTAAATCTTAAAGATTGCATGTGTCAGCTACTTGGGGCATGGGATACAAAACACAGGGTATACAGAGTGGGTGCTGGAGGACTTGGCTTTGACACACTGCTGAGGACCCTACTCTACAGCTGTACCAGTGAGGAGTCTAATTGGGGACATGGAGGGAGAGAGCTAGAGAGACATCCAGACCTCGGGCTGAGCATGCTCCCCGTGTGCTCTTAAGGGAAACTGTGCTTGATTCAGAGAGATCTCCATCTAGAAATACTGAGTGTATCCATTTGTATGTCAAGTGTACGTCCCTCTCCAGTGTCAGTGGTGAGGACTCAGGCTCCTTGATTACTGGACTAGTGTGGGGACATCACATATTGGTAGCAGTGGTGGGATTGTCACATGCTCGCGTATTGAGCACTGGTGTGGATATTAACTGAACTTCTGCAAGGAGTTGTCATGTTTGCACTCTCAAGCAGCCATGAAGTTGACATTCAGATTTTCATATAACAGTTTTATTTACTTTTTGTTAGCTTAGTCAGTGAAAGCAGGCAAGGATGTCAGCAGACAATTATACCAAACCGACTAGGAGCCAGTTCGCCAAGATGTGTCAGGCGAAAGGATTGGGGCATGCCAACCTGACTAAAGGGGAAATGATCACAGCCTTAGTCACAGCTGCAGCACAGACCAACAACCAGGACGACAAGCAGTCTGTTGATGGGGACCTGCAACTTTCAAACAGGACAGTTGAACATTTCCTCAGAGGACTTAAAAACCTGTCTGGAGTTAGAGACTTGAACTGGAGGCCAAATGGTTTGAATTAGAATCAGCAGAGCAAACGTGGCATTTGGAGGATGAAGAGAGAGGGAGAGAGAGACAGACAGACATCTGGAAGACAAAGTAAAGGAGAGGCAGAGGCAACATGAAAAGGAAATGCTGACTTTCACCAGAGTCATGGAGGTAATGGGGGAAGGGAGTAACAGTAACCCAGAAGCAATAAATGTGAGTAAACTTCCTCAGTACCAAGATAGTGATAACTGATAATTTTATTAATATATCTGAACGAGTATACAGACAATATAATGTTGACCAAGAGCTCTGGGTACAGCTCCTGACCAAATTACTGCATGGTAAAGCTGTAATGGAGGTTTCTAAATTGCCCGATACCTATTGCATAAATTATAATACAGTTAAAAATGTTTATTGTAATGTTTTAAGTTAACCTGACGCTTAAAGAAAAAAAGTTCAGCAATAGATGCAAGGTAGATGAAAGTGTGTGTGATTATACTGCTGAACTAAATATCATAGGTGGGAGAGTGTCAGGTCACTACTTTTTAAGGACTAGCAGACCTTTTGGTGAGGAAACAAGCCCTTAGCACTCTGCCTGAGGATATGAGGGTCTGTTTGGCAGACAGGGAATGCAACTCTGCAGGTGAGCTGGGGAAAAAGGAGATCTACCCTAGCAAGCAGGGTTTCACTGCGCAGGAAAGGGATACTCAGTGCTGCAAATGGGTACAAGGGAACCCACAGTGGGCAGCCTTAACTGCCCCAACAAAGTCTGCAGGTAACAAGGGAAGCCACTAGTTAAAGTACATGGCTGGGATCAAGGGTTAAATGTTTTAAATGCAACCAGTGGGGCCATGTAGCATATACAGTGCAACGAGTAAGTATTTACCCCCTTCTTGATTTCTTATGTTTTTTGCATGTTTGTCACACTTAAATGTTTCAGATCAAACAAATTAAGACAAAGGTAACTCAAGTAAACAAAATGCAGTTAAGTGATTTTATTTAAGGGAAAATTATCCAAACCTACATGGCCCTATGTGAAAAAGTAATTGCCCCCCTTGTTAAATCCTGAAGCAAGTGTTGTTAATCACATGTTTGGGAAAGCTGAGTTCAATTTCACTAGCCACACCCAGAGCCTGATTACTGCCAGACCTGTTGAATCAAGAGATCACTTAAAAGAACCTGTCGGACAAAGTGAAGTAGGCCAAAAGATCCCAAAAAGGAAGACATCATGCCACGATCTAAAGAAATTGCGGAACAGGTAAGAAACAAAGTAACTGACATCTATCAGTCTGGAAAAGGTTACAAAGCCATTTCTAAAGCTTTGGGAATCCAGCAAATCATGGAGAGAGCCATTATCCACAAATGGAGAAAACATGGAACAGTGGTGAACCTTCCCAGGAGTGGCCGGCCTACAAAAATTACCCCAAGAGCGCAGCAACGACTTATCCAAGAGGTCACAAAAAAACCCATTACATCCGAAGAACTGCAGGCCTCACTTTCCTCAGTTAAGGTCAGAGTTCCTGACAACCATAAGAAAGACTGGGCAAGAATGGTATGCATGGCAGAGTTCCAAGACAAAAAACACTGCTGACCAAAAACAAACACTAGTCTCACTTTTGTCAAAACACACCATGATGATCCCAAAGACTTTTGGGAAAATATTCTGTGGACTGACTAAAAAGTTAAACTTTCTGGGAGGTGTGCATCCCATTATATCTGGCGTAAAAGTAACAGTACTTCAGAAAAAGAACATAATGCCAACAGTCAAACATGGTGGTAGTGTGATGGTCTGGGGCTGCTTCCGGACCTGGACTTGCTGTTATTGATGGAACCATGAATTCTGCTCTCTACCAAAAAATCCTGAAGGAGAAAGTCTGGTCATCAGTTCGTGACCTTAAGCTGAAGCGCACTTCGGCTCTGCAGCAAGACAATGATCCAAAACACACCAGCAAGTCCACCTCAGAATGGCTTAAAAAAACAAAATGAAAGTTTTGGAGTGGCCTAATCAAAGTCTGGATTTGAATCTAATTGAGATGCTGTAGCATGACCTTAAAAAGGCAGTTCATGCTAGGAAATCCTCCAACATGGCCGAATTAAAACAATTCTGCAAAGAGTGGGCCAAAATTCCTCAACAGCGATGTGAAAGCCTCATTGCCAGTTAACACAAATGCTCGACTGCAGTTGCTGCGAAGACTGGCACATCCAGTTATTAGGTTTAGGGGGCAATTACGTTTTCACACAGGGCCATGTAGGTTTGGATAGTTTTTTCTCGTTAATAAAATCATCACTTAAAAACTGCATTTTGTGTTTACCTGGGTTGTCTAATATTTACATTTGTTTGATAATATGAAACATTTAAGTGTGACAAACATGGAAAAAAATAGGAAATCAGGAAGGGGGCAAATACTTCTTCATTCCACTGGAGATGTCCACAGCGGCAATGTGGGGAATAAAATGTGGGGGAGCCAGCAAGTGGGAATAACAGAATGCCAGTGGTAAGTTGTATGGAGACGAGAGGAGTACGGACCTACCATCAGTTTATATCCCATACTGGTGGATGGAAAACAGGCCACTGCCAAGACAGCCTCTGACAACCACTGTGAAGCCTGCAATGGTTCAAGAGGAGCAGTACTTGTCTGTGCAGTCCACACTAATCAGGAGCTATAGGAAGGATCTCCCAATCCAAATACTTTAGGCCAGGGTTCATCTTGACTGGGAGAGTGGAAAATGAAGCAAGCAAGTAGTGACGTTAGAGGATCTCTGCACAGGTCTTAAGGAATGATTTTGATAATCCAGAACCTTGTGTGTATGCAGTGACACGCAGTCAGGCTTGGAGACAAGCATGTGGGTCTGGTAGCCTGGGGAGACCCAGACAGAACACACACCTGAAGTTAAAACTGGTGATGGTGGCGACTTCAGGGAGGGAGCTACCCTGTAGTAGTGAGACTGAAGGTAAGCCACAGTTACTGGTGGGTACTGATACTCCCTTGGACAGAGTGACTGCAAGTGTACAGGTGAGTGGTAGTACCCCGGCTGAGAGTGAAGCACTGCTGTCACAGGATACCAGACTTACTTTGGAAGGGGAGCTTGGAAGAGTTACAAAGCCAGTTGAGACGGACTCCGCTCTCACACCCAACTTTACAAGGCTTGAAAGAGGCAGCTAGGGAAGCACCAGATTAAAGGAAAAGGGGATTCTGTACACTTGAAGGGTTACTGTGTAGAGTGTGGACCCCTGAGGGAGGGCTAGGTGGTGAGGTAATACAGCAGCTGGCAGTGCCCAGAGCCTACCATCTGGCACTTCTAGACATTACCCAAGACTTTCCTTGTGCAGGTCATGTGGGCATAAAGTGTACCAAAAGACTTGTGCAGAACTTTTATTGACCTGTGATTGCCAGGGATGTAACAGGGTATTGCAGGACCTATGAACAGTGCCAAAAAGTAGGCAAGGCAGAAGACGAGGTCAAAACCCCTTTGATGTCTGCCTGTGAATAAGGAGCCATTTCAGGGGATAGCTGTGTGGCCTATGTGTACGCCAAGTTCCAAAGAGAAGTATATCCTAGTGGTAGTAGATTAAGCTACTAGATAACCTGAGGAGGCCCTGTCCTCCATCGAGGCAAATAAAGTGGCTAATGTTTTGCTACAGACTTTCAATAGGGTAGGTTTCCCAAAAGAAATACTGACAGAGCTGCCAATTTCATGTCAGATCTGCTGGCTTGTCTGTGAGAGCACTATGGGTGAAGCACCTAAAGACAACTTCTTACCACTCCCAGACTAATGGTCTTGTGGACAGGTTAAACTCTACACTAAAAACCCTGATAAAGGCATTTACAGACCAGTTTGAGAGAGTGGGACAATTGTGCCCCATCCGTTTGCTTAGAGATGCCCCCAGGAAGCCACAGGTTTTTCACCCTTAGTGTTGCTATATGGACAGAGAGAGGGAACCTTACGATATGATTCATGATGAGTGAGAGGGTGAGTGTGAACCCCACAAGGGGTCTGTTGTGGCATATGTCCTAAACCTCAGGACATGGCTTAGGAAGCTCATGGGCTTGGCCCTAGAGAACCTGGCAGGAGCCCAACAGCAGAAAAAGGTCTGGTGTGACATGAATGCACAAGCCAGAGAATATGCTGTGGGACAGGAATTGCTGGTGTTCATTCCTGTCAGACAAGCTGCAGGCAGCTTGGGAGGAACCCCTCAAGGAGGTAAGGAAGGACAGTGAAAACTACATAGTAGAATTGTTAGGCAGGAGGCAAGGGCACAAACTGTACCATGTTACGATGATTAAGCCTTACCATGACAGGGAGGCCCTTGTGCTGAGTATTTGCAACGAGTGGCAGGAGGATCTGGTGACTGATCTCAGTGAAACTCAGACACCTCAGTGGAAAGGGTAGCTACAGCCAAGTGGCTATCCCCTAGACAGACTCACAAAATCCAAGCAGTGTTACAGGAATTTGGGGGCATGTTCACTGGGAAACCAGGGTGCACCCATATGGTAGAGCACCATGTGGATGGAGGGCTCCAAAGACCTATAAAGCAGGCCCTTTCCACGGTGCCTGAGCAACTCAGACTGAGGGAGGAGATGCAGAAGATGGTGAAAGTAGGAGTAATCCAGAAGTCCAGCAGCCCCTGTGATTGCCCAGTGGTGCTGGTACCAAAGAAGGATGGCAGCACCAAGTTCTGTGTGGACTACATATGCTTACCCCATGCCTAGGACAGAACACCCTACAGCAGCTGGGTGGGTTTGAGTATATGACCGCTACTGACCTTGCCAAGGGCTGGCAGGTGCCCCTCATACCTAACCCTAGAGAGTTGTCACCCTTTGTAACTTTCGGCTTGTATGAGTTCACAAAGATGTCCTTTGGGCTACAAAGGCAGAACTATCCAGAGGCTGGTCTATCGTATCCTAGCAGGAGATTATGCCCTTACTTACCTGAATGACACTGCCATCCACAGCCATTCCTGGCAAGAACACCTTCGGCATGTCAGGAAGGTGCTGGGCAGACTGCAGAGGACAGGGTTGACCATTATGCCCAGTGAGCATCAGGTGGGTATGGCAGAGGTCTCCTACCTGGGACAGTTGAGTGTGGAATGGTAAGATCAGGCCAGAATCTGGCGAAGTGGAAGTCATTTAGGCATGGCCTGGCCCAGTTACCAAAAAGCAGGAGAGAACAATCTTGGGGACAGTGGGGTACTATAGAAAGCTTGTACCCAATTACAGTACCACAGCTGCTCCCCTCACAGACCTGACAAGGAAAAACAGGCCAGATAAGGCAGTGTGGAAACAATCATGTGAGCAGGCATTCCAGAAGCTTTGAGAGGAACCCCTGTATTAGCCAGTCCAGATTAAAGCAAGTTTGCTGTGCATGTGGATGCTTCAAACCATGGGGTGGGGCTGCACTTGGCCAGGTTTCCTCTGAGACAGACAGTCACCCAGTGGTATAAGTCAGCCACAGACTCCAACCCAGGAAAGAATGTTATGCAGCTGTAGAAAAGGAATGTCTAGCCATAGAATTGGCACTGCAGAAATTTTGCCTTATCTGTATGGAAGGAAATTCACCGTAGTTATAGGCCACAATCCCTTAAAACAGCTACACAGCCAGCCAACAAAATGCCAAGTTAAGGTGGAGCTTAGAATTACAGGCATATGACATGACAGTACAACACAATAGTAGGGTCAGCAATGCCAACGCAGATGGGCTCTCATGACAGGGAATGGGATAACATTCCCAGATCGGCTCATTTCTGTGTGTCACATTTCTCAACAATCACTTAAACTAGTTCGAGTCTTAGACAGGGGGAGAAATGTGATATGGGCAAGTGCCACCATAGCCAGCTGGAGCTTTGTAAAGAATGATATCTCCTTTGAAAATCACACTGATTTATACTGATGCTTGTGTTCAAATGCATCAACAGTGCACCCACTGAAAAGAACTGCACATGTATTATTGTAACTGAACTAAACATGTACGTTTTAATTACGGATACTGAGACAGCAACAGTTAACCAGCTAGCATGTTTAAAAAAAAAAATAAGGAAAATGTAAAGGAGCTGTTAAACCAGTAAACCCCCCCCCCCCCCCACAGTGCTAAAAACGACCGGAGACATTACGTCTTGGAAAAAGCCTTTGTTCATTAGCTCAGTAAAAAGAAGTGAAGCTCCAGGCACTGCCATAAACATTTAGATATGTACTGTAGTAGTCTGTTAAATTCCTGTCTCAACTTCAAAGGGGAATACTATGCGAACCTAGAGTCAGGTGACCAGATGAGGTCATTCTGCCAGCCCTCTTGGAAATTATATTTTAGATATTACAAGGACGAATCTCAGTACGGAGTATTCTTTTAGGGGCCTGACTTGAAAGACAACGTATTTCATCTCACCTTGCCCAAGTAAATTAGGGAACAGTGAATTCTTAGACTCAGTCAGGAATATAGCTTTGAAGCTTAGTTTGTTGTGTTTTTCCTTACTTGTACAAGTCTGTCCATCAATGTTAATTTTACTACTTTGAATATATTTACAGTAAAGAGTGTAAATCACAACTTTCATATCCTTTTACTATTTATTAAATATATTTAAAATTTGTATTGTGGCTAGCCCTTGAAGTATCTAACCTTTGAGAAAACTTAACATTTGGGGATACTGTGAGCCACTCCAGAAGGCCTAGTTGTCTCGGTCAACTATGTTTGTTTGCGTCTTTCGGCTTTTCCCGGTTCGGTTCCGGTCCGCTAATGATTGGTAGTGGATTTTTTTACATACCGGGTTACCAGCCCTGACGCACAACCTTCAACGAAGGCACGCCCTATTCATGTATGCCTCCACAAAGAAGACGCTCTAGCTGAGAATCGAACGGGACAACTATAATTTCTATTAATATTAGCTTCACTCAGCTTAACTGGATACCCTTTTAAGAGCCTTACAGTAACTGACTGGTGGCAGTCAATCTACCTTATAGTCTGGACAAAGTTGGTAGAGCGGGTAATTATGCCAGCCTTTCCAAGGGTGTGGCGTGTGTCTGTGTGAAAATTATATCTTAAAGAGTGCATATATCAGCTACTTGGTGTAGGGACACAAAACTGGGTTCACACGAGGGTACTTGAGGGCTTGGTTTGGACACTCAACTGAGGACCACCCCTACAGGTGTACCAGTGGAAAGTCTTATTGCGAACCTGGAGGGAAACCAATAGAGACACCCAGACTCCAGGCTAAATGTGCTACCCATGTGTTTCTAAGGGAAATTCTGCTTTATGTAGAGAGGTCTGCATCTGGAAATATCGAGTATATCCATTTGTATGTCAAGTGCACATCCCTATCCAGTATCAGTGGTGAGGATTCAGGCTCCTTGATTACTGGCCCAGCGAGGGGACGTCACATATTGGTTGGCAGTTTTGCACATATGAAACACATGCAATGGTAACGAGCAACAATGGGGACTTGGTAATTCCCCAATTTTTAATGAAAGATTAAAATGAATTGTGAAGTGCAAGGTAATGCCTTATATTCCTTTACCTACATGAACCAAACTAACTTTCCCCTCACCTCAGTTTAACATACAGGGCACCAAGATGTGATCTACTAAAATACTGGATGCTTTACAATCCATATACAGTGTTTAGTTTCGTAATCGGCAACATTAAAATGATCAATGCTCCAGAGTTACTAGAAAATTAAGCATAGTGCAAACAAAAAAAGGTAAATCCTGAGCCTTGCCTCATGTTTTGAGTGTGTGCCCCTGTGCACTCCTTAAAATGTAAGAGACTGTCCAAAAGTACAGTTGGGTAAAATCTTACAGTAGACCTCTTCACTGTTGCAGTATTCTTCACAGTAGGGCTGTCCTGCCAAGGATATCCCAACATCCAGCCAGTATACCAAAGCTTTTAGATCTTATAGGTGCCTTACGTCACACAAGCTCCCCGTTCAAAATGTACAGCATAAAGATGTGGACAGTTACCCAGAACTGAGCTGCCCCAGTACAGAATAATCTCCATAGGACACAAAACAGACTATGCGCATTCCAGCAGGGGAAAATGCAGATGGAAAAGAAGACCCTTGGCCTGGAGGGAAAACAAAAAAAACAAAAGAAAAAAGGGGCTTGGAAGGAAGCAGGGAATACTGCAACAGTGAACAGGAGGGCATCTACAGTTATGATAAGATTTTACACAACTGCACTATGTCATCCTGTATCACTGTTTTAGTACTCTTCACAGTAGGAAGAGTACAAAAGCTGACTAAAATAACTTGGAGGTGGAAGGCTGGGAAGAGACTTAAACTCATGCAGAATGGCTCAAGTAAAACCTGGTCTGGCCCTAGAAACAAAGTCCAATTTATAATGTTTTAGTAAAGCTAAGCACTGATGACAAAGTAGCAGCTTCAAGGATGGAATCTGTGTCCAAACCCATGAAGAAAGCACCAGAAACAGCCCTAGTGGGCTGAGATGTAAACAGAAGTAGACATTTACCATGAAAACAACAAAAGGAAATGGCCTTGGATATTGAAAGGATTTGCTTGTAAAACAGCCAAACCTAATGTCCTCTGTTGAGAGAAACAAAAAGCTACTCAGACTTACAAATGGCCTTGGTTTTATCCAAACGATACCTTAGTTGTCTGTGCAAATCCAAAGTATTCAGGACACACTCACTAGCAGACAGAGAAGGAAAAAAGAAGGAAAAAAGAAAGGGAAATGAACTGTCTGATTCAAGAACTCATTAACCACCTGGGAGGTTGGCATAATGGTTAAGGTGTTTACGTTACAGTTACAAGGTACAGGGTTTGATTCCCCCATGGGGTAATTGGCTAGGCTTAAAATGGCCCACAAAGGCTGTTAGCCTAGCACTAATCTATGAACCTTGGGCATAAGAGGATCAGTACATAGAAACACCCTGTCCCTGTGAAAAAGCCAACAAATGGAGAGGTTGTCTTAAGGGCCTGAAGCTCAGAAACCTCATCAGCAGAACAGCAAGTAATAAAACAGTTTTCCAGGTACAATGTTGGAGAATCTGAACCTGTAAGCTGAAAAGGAGCCTGGATCAATTTCCTACAATAAAATTAAGGCCTCAAGGATGAGGAATAGGCTTCCTTAGGAGCGTAAAAAGCAAGACACCTTTAAGGAACTGTTTGACTCTAAGCTAAACGCCAAAGGGGGATTCAGGGGCAGAAAGACCAGAATAACTGACAAACGGGCCTTTACAGAATAGGCAGAGCCAGACTGGAATAACTCAGAAGACCAGAGGGACCCCAAGTGAAAAAGGATCTTGGTTATGAGCATGGCACTGGACAGAAAACATCTTCCATTGGACCCAAGACATTCTGGTTGCAAGTTTTCTTGCCACCTATAAAACAGAGCACATCCTCAGAAAAGAGGTACCTAAAATGGATCAAAACCCTGTCAACCACAGTTTCAGTTGAACACTAGACAAGTGAGGATGGATGAGACCCTTTGTCCTGGATAAAGAGGTCCAACCAGTGAAGTAACTTGTGATGACTGCCCTTGGCCAAATGCATCAACAGGCAGAACCAGGGAAGTCTTGGCCAAAAGGGAGTCGCTAACAAGATGTTTGGGAGAGTCTAGCTAAATCTTCTGCAGGACTCTTGGAAGTAGGGAAGGGAAGACAAGGCACAGAGAAACATCCCCTTCCAAGGAAAAGGCAGGGCATCATCCTTCCATGACAGATAACATGGCACTCTGGAACAGAAATTAGGGAAATGCCTGTCCAGAAAGGAGGCAAGAAACATCTACCTGAGGAATACCCCCACCAATGAACCATGTCCAGAAACATGCCTGTGAAGCACCCATTTGCGAGCCCGTGTTTTGAAACTGCTCAAGGCATCTTCGCTATACTGCACTGCAGGGTAATACACACTGCCTTAAGAGTTAACTGATTAGAGCCAGATCCCAGGCCTCAAAAGCTAACCTGCAGAGAAGGCAAGACTTTTTGCCCTCGTTTGACATCACTTTGGTGCTGTAAATGTAAACACCTTCAGAGGGCCTGAAGACAGCATGGAGTGAAAAAGTTTGAAGGGTCAGAATCAGAGTTCTCATCTTTTTGATGTACCTTGAACATTCAGATGACCACAGGAAGCCCCCCTACCCCACATCTGAAGTATTAAATAGTCAAGAAGGAACCTCAGGCTGAAAGGGCAGGCCTGGGTTCAAGGAAATTTGCTTAATCCACCACTTGAATTCCACTTTAGGTAAGGAAAAAGAAGCACACTGAAGTCCAGGGTAGCAAAGCTGAAACCAAACTGATTTGGGGTACCATTAAAACTTCATTAAGTGCAGTATGGCAAGAGGGAGCATTGGAATAGAACAGGCCATGAATCACAGGGCTCAAAGAGAGACCGACTGGAAGAGCAGGCAGAGAAAGAGAAGACTGAAATAAAACTGACAGGGACAGAACTTTTGGGCATGGAAGAAAAGCAAACATTGGTACTGTCTGAATCCTGCAACCCGGGTACACATGATCCTGAAAGGGAGTTAGAATAGACTTTTGAAAACTGATACTGAACTCCAGACTTTGGATGACAGAGAGGGTGAACTCCAGATCCTGCAACAAGCAACTGGAAGAAGGTGTGTGATGCAACAGGTCATCTAAATAAGGAAAAATTAGTGGCCTGGATCCAGCATAAGGCAAATCATAGGAGGCAGGAATTTTGTGAATACTGTTGGTGTAGTAGGGAGGTCAAAGGGCAAAGAAGAGAACTGAAAAATTGAGGAAGAAACAGAGAAACGTAAAAGCTTACTGAAAACAGGGTGAATAGGAATATGAAGGTAAGCATCCTTCAGATCCCAGGACACCAAAAAAGCCTAGGGTAGTAGAAGAAACTGGGTTTGAACAGCAAGCACCCAAAAAGGAAGGTTGAGAGAGGTGATGAGCAAAGATCCATGAACAGGTCTCCAAGAGCCCTCCTTTCAAGGGATCAGAACATCCTGGTGAAAAATCCTACTTGCGAAGGAGAGGGGCTGAATAGTAGTGCTTGACCTACCAAGGACCTCTGGGAAATTATATTGTTCCAGAACAGGTTGGGGAATTCCTTAAGAGACGGACACCATGAAGTAACTGATGGATAGAACCCAATATTCCAAACTGATATGCTAGTTTGGATGACAGAGGGACAGCTAAAGGAACATGGGAACTACGCCAAGGGGTGGGATAAAACATCAAAGAGAAACAAACTTGCCAGATAGAGGCGGCTTCTGAGCCACAATAGCCTGAAGACTTAAAAGGAGCAACTTGGCTGCCACCTTTCCTGCCTTTGGTGGCCTTGATAAGGCCACCAGAGAACAAAAAGCAGATTGAGCAGAACAGTTCCTCTGGAACTTAGGGACACAGGACACAAAAATAGGTTTAGGATCTTGCAAAGTGAACTTTTTTCCTTAAGAGACAACCATATAAAGAGCAGCTGTCCCAGAGAGATTATTATCCAAGGAGCATCCATCAACTTGGCCTCAACATCTTCAGATAAAAGATTGCATGTGAATCAAAGAATAACTCCTCATAACAGAGCCAAAGGCAGCAGCTCTGGAAACTGCATCAGCAGCATCAAAGCTACACTTGCTAAAATGATGGGTCGTCCAAGAGACGGAACCTAAAACAGATCGAGCAAAAGATTTTGCTTCAGACTCAGGAAGCTCAGGAATAACCTAACAAGCCTGGCCTATCAAGGCCAGAGCAATCTGGTCATGTGGTTCTGGCAACTAAGCCCCCAAAAAGCCTAAGTAGAAGCAGTATAAACCTTACCAGTTCTATCCATTGTCCTACTATCCTTATCTGAAGGCAGAAGCTTAAAAGGAGGCAAACGTTTAGAAGGCTTATCAGAAGAAATGTACAGTTGTGTACACTTACATAAATGTAGATGTTAGAGTGTATTCACTGTTGCAATTCCTTACAAAATGGGTTATCCGGCTCCCGGTAGCCCACAGTCAGCCAGAATACCAAAGTCCTTGGTATATGACGTTGGCTGCCTTCAGTTTAGGCCTGATGTTAGGTACAAAAGAAGGCAGCCGACACCATTTCCTCAGTTTTTCTTGCCTTAACTGTCACGAGACCCCCAAAAAAGGTTAGACCAGGAAAAGAAAATCCAGCCTGTGCCCTAGGGGAAAAGAAAGTGGGATGGAAGGAGGGAAACCAGGACTGCAACAATGAATACACTCTCATCTACATTTATGTTAAGTGTACACAACTGTACTATGTTCATAGCGTTTTCACTGTTACAGTCCTTAAAAAATGGGTTGATTCCCAAAGCCCAGGAAAAAAAGAGGAGGAGGAACACCCACTGTTTAAGGGTTGGTAAGGATGCCCTGCAACACTGAAGTGGCAAAGTCAGCCCTGGACATAGAAAACAAGGGTAAATTGTAATGTTTAATGAAAGTGTGGACAAAAGTCCATGTAGCAGACTCCAGTATGTTCCTAGTAAGTACACCTCTTAAAAACGCTGTTGAAGTAGAGGCTGCCCTAGTAGAACGGGTCTGAATACTTTGAGGAGGAACCTTGCCATGCTGTAACTAAAGTGAATACAATGAGCAATCCACTTAGAAATGGTTCGTTTAGAAATAGCTTTGCCCTGAGCTCCAGGAGCAAAACTGACAATTGATCCGACTTTCGAAAAGATTTAGTCTTGTCCAGGTAAAATCTAAGCTGTCTATGCATATCCAGGGAATGCAGTAACCTATCCCCTTTATTCTGAGGATTAGGAAAGGTAGGCAGGTGGATATACTGGTTAAGAGTTAGGCTAGAAGCCACCTTAGGCATAAAGGAGGGATTAGTTTGAAGAGAAACCCGATCCACATGGAAGATAAAAGGCTCTACTCCCATTAAGGTCTGCAGCTCAAACTCTTCTAACTGAAGTAATAGCCAAAAGAAAGGCAGTTTTCCAGGAGAAAAACTTCAGGTCTGTTCACACAGCTGGTTCAAAAGGAGGCAGAGTAAGTTTCTCAAGTACAAAATTGAGATCCCAAGCAGGAATAAGTGACCCTCTGGAAGGCTTTAAATTGCTAGCTCCCCTGAGGAACTGTTTCATCAAGGGATGAGAGAAAATGGTATGCTCAAAGTAACAATGAGCAGAAATAGATGAAGCATGGACTTTGATAGAAAAGGAAAGTCCACCATTAAGCAAGCCTGCCAGATAGTCCAGAATAAGAGGAACAGTAGGTTGAGAAGGATCTTACCCCTCTAGTCTGCATCCAAAACGGAGAATTTTTTCCACTTATCTGCATAAGATTCCCTAGTGCTAGGCCTCCTGTCCTCTAAGGACCTCAACCACTTGTTGGGAAAGGTTTAAATTACGAGTCAAGCTGTCAAATTCAGAGTTTGAAGATGAGGATGCAGAATGTTTCCTTCCTCCTGAACCGAGAGATCTGGTATCAGGGGAAAATGCCAAGGCTGAAACTGGGAGACACTACGAAGTAGTGGATATCAATGCTGTCTGGGCCAGTCTGGAGCTTTGATGATGGCCCTTGGTTTGTGTCCCTTATTTTTAACAGCACTCAGGGAAGAAGAAACAGAGGAGGGAATGCACAGATCAAGAGGTGTGTCCAGGGTAAGGACAGAGCATCAACCTTCCAAGCTTTGCTGCGATGATCCCTGGTGCAAAAGGCTGGAAAAGTGGTTGGTTGGAGGTGAGAAGAGATTCACCTGAGGAGTGCCCCAATGCTGAATGATGCGATAGAAGATGGGTCTTGTTTAGTTGCCACTCGTGATGATCCAGGACCTGCCTGCTCAACCAGTCTGCCAAGGTGTTGAGCCTTCCTGGAAGAAAGTGAGCTGTCAGATGAATGCCCATGGAAGCTGCTACGGACCATAGTATCATGCTCTGTCTGCACAGGAGGGGGGTAAGAGTGCGTCCCTCCCTGCTTGTTGATGTACCACATGACTGTGGTGTTCTCTGTCCTGACCAGAAGATTACCTAAAGAGAAAAGATGTTTGAAAGCCATTAAAGCCTGCTGGACTGTCAGTTCCTTCAGATTTATGTGCAAATGAACCTGTTAAGCTCTGAGTGCATGTGAAGTGTTTTCTACCCTTATTCTATTGCTGTTTTCGTGTTTTAAATGTATCTGTATAATCCTCTGAACAACCTTAAGCTATTTTGTTACTCTGTGCATATTTTGTAACTATCATATACAATGTATCGCTGTAGCTCTTATGTTTGTTGTATTATGTTTACTGGAGCTTTTCTCCCCGGGCCTCCACTGAAAAAAAGAAGTTATGTCCTTACCATAATGTTCCATGTGGAGTGTTTATCTCGCCTTTGTTCTTGCACACTGGTTCGGAGCCGGCCGCATCGCAAAGCTCTGCATCTCAGAGAAGCTCGAGACCAGCCCATATCCCACAATCCTCCCTGCCATTACTCAGATCTAGTTTGCAAACAAACCAGACCAAAGATCCAACACCTCCGATGCAAGAACTACACACACTCAGGCATTCAGAGACACTCTCACCATAGCAATAACTACGGGTAGAAACATATACCCCATGATACTCGGGACCATATACCCCGGAAGGGGTTAAGACAAGTCTATCAGAATCTAATCCTACCCGTTCTTCCAAAACATGTGGGGAGGGGAAGGGAGGGAATGTAAGAACAAAGGCGAGATGAACACTCCACATGGAACGTTATGGTAAGGACATAACTTCTTTATGTGAGAGTGTTCAATCTCGCCGTTTGTTCTTACACACGGGTAGAGTCCCTAGCTCTGTCACCCCGAGTGACTTATGGAAGAACGTTCCTAAGCACAGTGGAACCAAAAGATGTCCTGTCTTTGGAGACTTTGTCCACTCTATGAGTGATGAAAGTATGTGGCTTAGACCACGTGGCTGCTGCACAAATTGTGGCCAAAGGCAAGAGCTGCATGAGCCAAAAAAGTGGAGACTGATCCGGTAGAATGGGCCTTAGGTTTGGTGGGTAAGGACTGATTTGATTTACAAAGGCTACACAATCAGCAAGCCATTTAGATGATGTACGTTTAGTAATTGCCATGCCCTTTTTATTTTCTGCAAACGCGACAGAGCTGATCTGTCCTCCTGTAAGCTTTAGTCCTATCCAAATAAAATCTTAACAGTCTGTGAACATCCAACTTGTGCAGCATATACTCCAACTTGTTAGTATGGTTCTTGAAGGTAGGGAGTTCTATGGATTGGTTAATATTTGTAACTGAACATACCTTTGGAAGGAAAGATGGGTTTGTACGCAAAGAGACTATCTGGATGGAATATCAAGTAAGGTGGTCTGACCGATAATGCTTGCAACTCTGACACTCTTCTAGCTGAAGTCACAGCAACGAGGAACAGTGTCTTCCACGATAAGAACTTTAGGAGGCAGGACGAAGCAGGTTCAAAGGGTGGCAACATGAGTTGCGACAGTAACAAATTTAAGCTCCATGGAAGACGGGCGGTCTAAGATGGAAGGTTCCTTTCATAAAGGCCTTACAAAGTCTGAGACACATAATGGGAGAACCCTCCTCACCAATATGGAAGTTCGATATGGCCAACTGTACTCTTAGTGTGGAAGTAGAAGTTCCTTCATGAAAGAGGATAGATAATAAAAATTCCAATACTTTATGTAGAGGAGCTACCAAGGGGTCTAAGCGTTGGCTAGACGCCCAGTACACAAAGCGTTTTCACATACTCCTGTAGAGTTTTGTAGTGGAAGCTTTATGAGAAGCAATCAGAATGTGTTGAACTGCCAGGGAAAGTAGATCAGACCTGGGAAGCGGAGCAGCCAAGCTGCTAGTTTGACTGACTGAAGAGACTGGTGAGGAACTCCCGATGAATGAGTCAGTAGATCTGGTACTGGGTCCAGAATCCACGATTCCTCTGTTTGATGGGCTCGAAGAAAGGGGAACCATATCTGCCGAGGCCAGAATGGGGCTATGAGTATTATTGTCCTTTCCAGGTTCCTGGCTTTCTGTAGAAATCTGGGAATCAAGGGAGTAGGTGGAAATGCATATAGGAGACCCGGGGGCCAATCGTGCATCAGTGCGTCCCTGGGGACATCCCCCGGAGGGGGTATTAGGGCAAAGTAGCTTCTGCATTTTGCATTCAACGGGGAAGCAAATAGATCGCAGCAAGGCTGGCTCCATTTGCGGAAGATCTTTTCCGTCGTCTGTGGATGGAGGGACCACTCGTGAGGTAACAGGATGGCTCTGCTCAACCTGTCCGCAATGACGTTGGATGACCCCAGGATGTGCGTTGCTATCAGAAAGCGACCCATGGACTCTGCCCATTGCCAAATTCTCATGGCCTCTCTACATAACGGGTAAGACCTGGTTCCCCCTTGCTTGTTTATGTACCAGACCACAGACATGTTGTCCGTCTGAACTGCTACTGTTCCTAGAGGTAAGAGGGCTTGGAAGTGTTCCAATGCCAGGAACACCTCCCTCAGCGCCAGAACTTTTATGTGAAGAGTATACTCCATGTTGGACCATTCCCCTTAGACTGTTCTTCCCTGAAATAGCCCCCCCCCCCCACCCTATCAGGGAAGCGTCCGTGGTTTTTGTGGCCGTTGGACTAGGTAGAACAAACGGACGACCCATAGTGAGGTTCTGATTGTACACCCACTATGACAGGTCCCGTCTGCAAGAGTCTGTCATCAGAATCTCGTGCGCTAGGGGTAAGTGCTGGAACGACCACTGCACGAAAAGCAGCCATTGTAGGATCCTCATGTGTAATCTTCCCATAGGAACTGCGATTAGTGACGCTGCCATTAGTCCCAAAACTTTCAACACCAGTTTGGCCGGGGCTTTCTTGCTCTCTAGTAGAAGAGCCTGCTGTTTGAGGGTTGACTCCCTTATTGGAGGGAGCTTTAGCAGTGTTAATCGTGTATCTAGGTCTGCTCCGATAAATGAAATACGCTGTGAGGGCGATAAGCAAGACTTTTTGAAGTTTATCGAAATCCCTAGGTGGGAACAAAGGTAGACTTTGTAGTCTCTGGCTTGTAAGAGGCGACGCTCGGTGGTGGCGTTGAGGAGCCAGTCATCCAGATAGGGAACACCTGGAATCCTGGTAGTCTCAAGTGAGACGCAACTACTGCCATGAATTTGGTGAATACCCTGGGGGCTGAGGTGAGTCCAAAGGGCAGAGCTCGAAACTGAAAGTGACTGGCTCCCAGCCAGAAGCGCAGGTGATCTCTGGACGGTCTGGCCATTTTGATGTGGTAGTACGCGTCTGAGATCTATAGAGCACATCCAATCGTCCTTCTGTAAGAATGGAAGGATCAATTGAAGTGTGACCATCCGGAACTTTTCCTTCTTCACAAAGGTGTTGAGATTGCTGAGATCTAAGCTCGGTCTCCAGTCCCCTGTCTTTTTTGGAACTAAAAAGAACCTCGAGTAAGTTCCGGATCCTCTTTGGTCCACCGGGACTGGTTGGATGACTCTGTTTTTGAGCAGCTTTGAAATTTCTACAGCTGCTGGGCTTCGCAGACGGGGTGGCACATCTGGAAACCTTCTTTGTAGAGGTGGAGTTGATGTGAAGGGGATTTTGTATCCTCTGGTTATAATGCTTTTTACCCAGGAATCCGAAGTAATATTTAGCCAGGCCAGTGGGTATAAAGCCAAGCGACCCCCGACTGCCTCCAGAGCAGGACAGCCAGGCCTCCCTTCAGGAGCGCTGGAAAGGCTTCCCAGGGACGGTATTCCTGTCGCCTTGGTTATGCGGACCCCCTCTGCCGCCGGGGTGGCGTCTTCCATTTCTACCCCCCCCCCTCTGCCTCTGGAAGGGGTATCACTCTGTGTGGCTTGGAAAGATCCCAGATTCTTACGGAACCACATTTTCCCACCTCGTTGCCCTTTGGGGTACAGTCTAGTTGGAGCAGAAAAACTGACCCCGACAGCAGACAGGGTCTTTCCCCTCTTGCTCACACCAAGTCAGTGTCTCCTTAACCTTGGGCCCGAAGAGTGTGGCACTATCAAAAGGGGCATTGGCAAAGGAAGACTTGAAGGCTTCCGCAAAGGAGAACAGTTGCATCCAGGATTGTCTTCGAAGGGCAATCGCTGAAGCTGCAGCTCTACTCGATCCTTCGGCCGCATACGAGATGAGCTTCATGGATAAGTTTACTATGGAGGTAAGGGTGTTAAGTTGTGCTGTTACCTTATCTGAAACAGCAGCATCTGTGTTACCCTGGAGGGCATCTGTCAGCTCCTTGATGAGATCTCTCTGCAGACGTGTGAAATGAGTCAAATAGTTTAGAGAACGCATGGAAAAAGTCGCTAAACTAAAAACGCGCTTCCCATATCTGTCCATAGTCCAAGAGTCCTTATTAGGAGGAAGAACAGATGAGGAAGACTCAGACATCTCCTTTTTCGTGGCTGCCACCACCACCATAGCGTCGACCGGAACTCCCTTGGTGAGATGAGTCTTATCCTGGGGGGTGGTGATAAACTTGTTTGGTTTTCTAGGGACTGGTTCCACCGTGTCAGGTGCCTCCCACGACCTTCGAGCAATCAATTCCATTAATTCATCGAAAGGCGGAGTCACCCAGGAGGTACAAGGTTGAGCCCCAAAAGCGTTCAGCAGCACCAAACTCATCCTCAGTGGGGGCTAGGGATTGCCAATCACCCCTCTGTTTCAAGATCTCCAGGATGTCTGCAAATGACACATCCTCAGAGAGTGATTTGGGGGACACCTCTGCCTCATCCAAGTCGGTGGGGCTTCTGGTGAGACCTCCAAGGAACAGGGGGAACCCTCTGGGGGTTGCTGAGGCAATGAGGCTCTACGCTTTGGATGGGTCGTGGGAGCAGAAACAGAAAGCGGCCTTTTGCGGAAGGAGAAGACGCCTCTGATGAAGTGGTTGTCTGTGCAGACAATACTTTCCTCATAAGATCAAAAGCCCCTGAACCCCGGGCCGAGAACTCCCCCGGTTCCGAAGAACACGGGAGCATCCCAGACCCAGGGGCCGTGGGCTCCGACCCAGAGGACGGAGCCGAGCCAGTCTGCGCCAAGGCCCCGAGAGGGAGAGTCGGCACAGACAGGTCGGTACAACTCTCGGTCCCGACACCAAGGAGAGACAGTCGGCTCCGCGACTCCCCTACTGGTTCCGAAGGAGTCGAAGTCAATGGTGTCTATCGTGCAATGGACGGTTTCGGCACCGAGGGCTCCACTATCATCAGGTCATCCTCTCCCGGCTCCGAGATCTGAATGGGTCTCGAAGGGGGACCCGTTTGAGATATGGGGAGGCCTTCTAGTTTCGACACCAACTGGGAGGAAACTGCAATCAACTTGGAAAGGGCCGTGTTTTCGATGAGTTTCTGCACAACACGATCCACATCTGTCTCAGATAACGGTCTGGAAGAACGGGTCGAAGGAGCTGAAGATGGCACCGACCGAAGAATGGACGGTGGAGGCAGCTCAGACACCGGTTCCAAGATCTGGGGCTCAGTGAAAGAGAAACGTTCGACGCTCGGCACCGAGGTTTGTGGAACCGAACGAACCTTAGAAGATGAACTCTGAGCCGATGACATGGGCTCCGACATCTTCGACCCCTTCGAGGATTTATTAGCCAGATCCGACTTGTCCAAAAGGCAGGCTTAAGCAATCCTCTGTCTATAAGCTTCCTGCGTCTATCTGTCATGACTCTCCCGTTAAAGGAATGACAAATAGAACATTCCTCTTGAAGGTGGAGGGCGCCAAGACAGTAAACGCAGGACGCGTGATTGTCAGTAATGGACATTTTCTGCCCACACTGACATCTCAAAGCCGGATTTTGCTTTTTCCGACATGACAAAGTATATATATATATGTATGTGTATAGAAAATACCTATATAAGTATACAAAAAGACACTTCACAAACCACACCTAGAGAAAAAAGGGGTAGGCCACAAAAAGGTGCCTGAAGAATAAAATGAGGAATATTATGATAACCACACACACACACCACTTCTATATTATACCAAGTAATATAAACTTATTTATGCAAAAAAATAAGCAGCTTATCTGAAAACAGTAACAAATTATCAATTTTTTGTCTGGTCCAAGCTCTCCTCGATCCAATCTGTTGCAGCGGCAAACTAGATCGGAGTAATGGCAGGGAGGATTGTGGGATATGGGCTGGTCTCGAGCTTCTCTGAGATGCAGAACTTTGCGATGCGGCCAACTCGGAGCAGAGGATCGGCTCCAAACCAGTGTGTAAGAACAAACTGCGAGATTGAACACTCTCACATTGGGTCCTTTGGGACCAGTGGACTTCCCCTGGTAATCAAACTGGAAATAAAAAGTCCCCTGAATGCATCTGCCCTCTACATGTGCTCCCCAAGCATAGTCAGAGGCATCTGTGGTGAGAGTCTGGCTGGCAGAAGATGGACAGAAACATAGGCCATCGCCCACCAAAGGAACTCAATCTGCAGGCAGGGAATCAGACTAAGTATCAAGTCTAAATCCTGAGCGTGTCGACACCAAAGGTTTTTGAAGTACCACTGTATTTTCCTCATATGCGGTCTGACATATGGAAACACCAGAATACATGAAGCCAGGAATCCCAGGGCTTGCAGAGAGCTGGGTCATGCTTGCCAAATTTTTGAAGTTTTTCAAAAGATCCATTTGTTTCTCTTGACTGGGGAATACCATCTGGGTGGATATCTCCCTGGTGGGTACCAATTTTGACTTTTCACTGATGTTGTAGCCCAAAGAAGCGAGAAGGTTCTTTACAAAGTCCAAATCCTTTAGAAGTTGCTCAGGAGAGTTTGCCTGAATAAGGCAATCCTCCAAGTAAGGGTAAATTTGAATGTTTCTTTGCCTGCAAAAAGCAATGACTGGAGCCAGGCATTTGGTAAAAACTCTGGAAGCAGTAGATAAGCCAAAGGGCAGTGCAGAGAATTGGAAGTGCTTGTTTCCCCACACTGAAGTGAAGGAACTGCCTGCATCTTTCCCTTATTGGGATGTGCAGATAAGCTTCTTTGAGATCCAAAGTCACCAGCCAGGAATCCTTGGCCACCATTGGCAACTGCTGAAGAGTGAGCATTTTGAATTTGGGAAAAAAACAGAAGTGTGTTTAGAATGGACAAATCCAGAATAGGGTGCCAGGTGCCCCCTTTTTTCGGGAACCAGGAAAAGCCTAGAGTAGAAACCCTGGCCTACCTGTATTGCAGGAACCGGCTCCATTGCTCCCAGGTTTAATAAAGAAGTAAAGGACAGTTGTGTACATTTACCATAAATGCAGATGTTAAGAGTGTATTCACGGTTGCAGTCATTACATTTGGGTAATCCTGCTGGCAGGTTGCCCTCAGCCAGCCTGAATTCCAAAATCCTGGGTCCTGCTTCGGCCGCTGTCGCCCCCTCCCTGACGTCAGGGGTACAAAAGAAGCAGCAGACGCCATTTTCTTTAGTTTTTCTTGCCCCACGTCAGGTGCCCACCAAAAGGGTAGCCAAGATTTACTTATGTATAATTACATGCACCAATATAAAAATTTACCTTCATCTACAAGCAAATACACCACATAGGTTCCATCAGAAGAGAAGGGGGATGGTGGGAGGGTAACCTGGACTGCAACAGTGAAAACACTGACATCTACATTTATGGCAAGTGTACACAACTGTACTATGTTCTGCACGTTTCACTGATGCAGTCATTACATTTGGGTAGAGTCCCAAAGCTAAGGTTGGGAGGCAGGAGCTAAACAGCATTAGGAGCAACTATGAGGCCCTGCAGAACTGCAGTGACAAAGCCTCCCCTGGTTTTAGAGTAGGATGGCAGATGATAGTGCTTTGCAAAGGTGTGCACTGAACTCCAAGTAGCAGCCTCTAAAATGTCCTTGGTAGGTACTCCCCTGAGAAAGGCTGCAGCTCTGGTTGAGTATGGCCTAATGCCCTTAGGTACTGGCTTGCCATGGTGTACACAGCAGAAACAAATGCAGTGGTCTATCCCCTTTGAAATAGTCTGCTTTGAAACGGCCTTTCCTTGTGATCCTGCAGCATATGTCACTAGTAAATGCTCTGCCTTTCTGAAAACTTTGGTTCTGTCCAAGTAGAACCTAAGCTGTGAACGTCCAAAGAAAGCAGAATTCTCTCCCCCTTGTTCTGTGGATTTGGATAGAAGGTTGGCAGGTGAATGGTTTGGTTGACAGCCATACTGGACACCACCTTAGGCATAAAAGTTGGGTTTGTCCTCAGAGAGACCCTGTCTGGATAAAAAAATGTTAAGGTTCCACAGCCATGAGTGCCTGTAGCTCTGAAACTAGTCTTGCAGAAGTTACTGCTAGGAGCAGAGCTGTTTTCCAAGATAAAAACTTTATATCAGCAGTAGCAGCTGGCTCGAAAGGAGGCAGGGCGAGTTTTTCCAAGACATAGGTGAGGTCCCATGCAAGCATTGGTGATCTCATTGGAAGTCTTTCTGGCTCCTTTGAGGTACTGCCTTACGGGATGAGAAAAGATTGGTGCCTCTACATCGTAATGAGCCGAAATGGCAGAGGCATGAATTTTAATAGACGAAAAAGATAGACCTTTGTCCAGCATCTCAGTTAAGTATTGCAAAATCTGAGGAATATCTGGCACAGCTGTATCAGTTCCTTGTGCCTAGTTCCAAGCACAGAATCTCTTCCATTTTTCAGCATAAGATTTTATAGTATTAGGCCTTCTGGCTTCCAAAATGACATTCATCACAGCTTTACTGAGAGGTGTGTTTTGTATGACTACATTACTCACCATGCTGTCAGGTTTAAAGTTCCGAGCTGGCTGTGCAGGATCTGGCTTTCTGGGACAGATGAGGTATTTGAGGTAAGGTCCAAGCTGGGCATTGAAACAAGCACCTTAGTATTGGATACCAGTACTGATGGGGCAAGTCTGGGGCAATCAGTATCATCTTTGGCTTGCCCTGTCTGACCTTTAGGAGTACCCTGGGGAGGAGAGGCAGAGGAGGAAATGCATATACGGATAGGTTTTGCCAGCTGAAAGATAGGGCATCCACTTTCCATGCTTGTCTGTGATAAATCCTTGTGCAGAATCTTTTTAGTTGGTAGTTGTGTGGTGAGCCAAACAGATCTATGTCTGGGCATCCCCATTTCTTTGTTATGCTGAAGACTTGTGGATCCAGGTGCCACTCGTGGGGAACCATGAGGTTTCTGCTTAGTTAGTCTGCCAGAGTATTTCTCCTTCCTGGATTGTGCCTGCAGATGTACTTAAGTCAATGCTGTGTCCCACAAAGTCATGGCTAGTCTGCAAAGGGGGTAAGAATGTGTTCCCCCCCTGCTTGTTTATATACCACATAACCGTGGTGTTGTCTATCAGTTGTTGTCCTGGATGAAGTAGGTCCTTGAAGGATGTCAAGGCATTTCAAACTGCTATCATCTTTCGGACTGATATGTAGATGCATTTGGTTTGAGGTCCATGTGCCTAGAATGCATCTTCCTGCCATGTGGGCCCCACAGGCATAATCTGATGCATCCATTGTTAGTGTCTGCCTGGCTGGGGGTAATGTGAATGGCTGTCCCTTGTTTTGGTGACAAGACTTTGCCCATCGAAAATCCTGTTGCAGGCAGGGAATGAGAGTAATCAGTTTCCAGGCTGTGGCAATGTTGAGTCCAAACACTTTTTAGGTACCAATGAAGTTTCCTCACATGCAGTCTTGCATATTGAATTAGTAGGATGCAGGATGCCATGAAGCCCAAAGCCTGCAGAATTTTTCTTGCAGATAACTGGGCCTTTGTTGCCAACATTTTGAAATAGGTAATCAGTTGCCTTTGTCTGGCGTAAGAAGCCATCTAGGCAGTTGTATGTAAGCTTGCACCCAGGAATATTATATCTTAAGAGGGTACTAGTTTTGATTTCTTTTTGTTGACTGTGTACCCTAGGCATGTTAGAAGTCTTTTCAAAAATGCTTGATGCTGTAGAAGAATGTCCTTGTTCTCTGCTTGAATTAGACAGTCGTCCAAGTAAGGATATATTTGTATTCCTCTGTCTGCAGAATGCAATTACTGGTGCCAGGCACTTTGTAAAGACCCTGGGCGCAGTAGATAAGCCAAATGGCAGTGCAGAGAATTGATAATGCATTGAGCCAGCCTTGAATCTGAGGTATCTTCTGCATATTTGTCTGATTAGAACATGCAGGTATGCCTCTTTTAGGTCTAAAGTCACAAGCCAAGCGTTCTTGCCCAGCATGGGCAGAAGCTGCTGCAAAGTCAACATCTTGAATTTTGGTATATCCAGGAATGTGTTCAAAATAGATAGGTCCAGTATTGGCCTCCATGTCTCGTCCTTTCTGGGTACCAAGAACAGTCGAATAAAATCCTTGTCCCTGCTCTTGCTCTGGTACATGTTGAATGGCCCCCATTGTCCATGAGGGATGAGACTTTTTTGTGCCTCTGCCCATTGATTTTTTGGCAGATCTGGCTAGCCATTTGCCTTTGGCAGGGTATAGAAATGGAGCTTGTAGCCTTGTGACAAGATATTCAGGACCCACTTGTCCTGGGTTATAATGTGCCAATTTTGAGAAAAAAGTGCTAATTTACCCCCTAAGGGTGCTACCAGGAGATAAGTGCTTGGTTCAGGCAGGGGGAAGTCATTGGGACTGTTTCCTGTATGGCTGTGATTTGTCTTCTCCAACTTTGGAGGTAGAAGCCCCCCATTGCTTTGGGCGGTACGACCCTTGTGCCTGGGATCTGCCTCTAGGGCATCTGGATCTGCCCCTTTGAGGTCTGTCTGACACAGGAAAGGACCAATTCTTTGTTGGCCAGCGTCTACTAAACCTAGGTGGCTGTACTTGTAAAAAATCTTTGACTGTCAAGCTGTAAAGGTGCATCTAATAATTTAGCTTTAACATGATCAGGCAAATTTTGTTCCTTTAACCAAGCATTCCGACCAAACCAAACACATGCAAGAGGGACTGAGTGCACGGTCCAAACCAAAACAGAAATTACTTCCAAAAACGGACCAGCACAATGGTAATTCGACTAAAAAGCATTTATTCTTGAATCAGGTTCCAAACCAAAAACGGTTATTGCATAAACAGGCAAACCACTTTCGGCTGCAATAAGCCTTCTTCAGTGCTGAACTAAAACAATTCAACTGTTGAGCAGCTCCAACATCCTGGTATTGTATAGAAAAATATTTAAAGGCATATTGCTGAAAAAATAGCTTAAATGTATACACATACCATAAATACTTTTGTATTTGTTTATATTATAAACAATATCAAAAACTGACATGTGTATAAATATATCAACAATATGCATCAAAAGATAGGCTGACATTATTCCATTTCATTTAATCCAGGTTTGAACAAAGTCCCTAACCTGGTTATCCATATAAATTCCATGTCATCAAGTTTGTCATGCCAGCCTGCTTTAAAATTCCTATGCATTTGAATCTTGTCAATAATGAATTTAAAATGTGCAGTTGGATGGCTGATGGTATATTTATAAAGAGCATTGGACAAATGATGGTTTCTGATGGCACTAAGGTGTTCACTAATCCTCAATCTGAATGGTCTGGACTTCTGACCAACATAAAAAGAAGAACAGGTGCATGTGGCAAGATAAATGACCCAATCCGAACTACAGTTGCCGAAAATATTGATTTTATATACCCGAGACGTATTTTTACTGGAGAATTCCTAGGTTTTGAGAAAGTGTTCACAAGCACTACTATGTCCACAAGGGAAACATCCCACCAAAGGGTCACCAAACAAGGTGGTGTGAACTGTTGTAGCTATTGTACATCTCTTATGAGATAAGCGAGAATGTATAGTGCGACCCCTGCGGTATGAAAAAGCACATTTGTCTGGCAGAATGTCATCTAAAAGTTCATGAGACTTTAAAATGTCCCAATGTCTGTTAATGATTTCCCTAAATCTGAACGTATTATTGCCAAATGTGGTTACAAATCTGATGGACTGGACAGAATTAGATGTATCATCATTCCTCAAATGTTGGTATTGTAATAGAGGGGAACGTGCCATCTTACTAGTATGGTCAATAGTTTGAGAAATGTGGTGTCTTGAGTATCCACGACTGATAAGCCTATTGGACAGATCTTGTACACAAAAGTACAGTTTTGTACCTACCATAAATGTAGATGTCCGATAGGTATGCAACTGCAGTCCTTACATATGGGTTGTCCTGCCTCAGGCAGCCCTTCGGTCGGCCGAATTCCAAAGTCTGGGTCCGGTGTCGGCTGATGTCGCCCTTTCCCCGACGTCAGAGCGCCTGGGGTATAAAAGGGTCAGCCGACGCCATCTTCTTCAGTGCTTCTTGCCCCAGATGCCAGGTGCCCTCTAAGGAAGGCTAAATTTTGAAAATAGAGAAAAAATTCCAGACAAGTACAACATAAAAACTAATACACCATAAAAGATTACCCCAGGTAGCTAAAATGAGGGGCAGTAACCCAAAAGAATACCACAGAGGGGTAGGTGGGAGGGAAAACCTGACTGCAGTTGCATACTTATCGGACATCTACATTTATGGTAGGTACAAAACTGTACTGTGTCCTTCAAGGATGCAACTGCAGTCCTTACATACCATAGCCAACCTGGGGGTGGTAGGCACCAAGACAAAGATGGCGTAGCTAAAATGCCCTGCAGGACTGCAGAAACAAACCCTGCTCTGGATCTGGAATATAAAGGCAGGTTGTAATGTTTGGAAAATGTATGCACGGAGCTCCATGTAGCAGCTTCTAAAATGTCCTTTGTTGCCACTCTTCTTAAAAAGGCTGTGGAGGTGGCTGTAGCTCTGGTGGAATGTGGCCTGATGTCAGCTGGCACAGTTTTTCCATGAAAAGAGTAGCAGAATCGAATGCAATTTCCAATCCATTTAGAAATTGTCTGTTTGGAAACTGCTTTTCCCTGTAATCCAGCAGTGCAAGCAACAAAAAGCTGGTCAGATTTTCTGAAAGACTTTGTTCTGTCCAAGTAGTAGCGCAACTGTCTGTGTATGTCCAAGGTGTGCAGAAGTCTCTCTCCTTTGTTTTGAGGATTGGGAAAGAAGGTAGGCAGGTGAATAGCTTGATTCAGGGACACCCTGGATACCACCTTTGGCATGAATGACGGATTGGTTCTCAAAGAAACTCTGTCCAGATGAAAAATGAGAAATGGTTGTATTGCCATAAGGGCCTGTAGCTCAGAGACTCTTCTTGCTGAGGTTACTGCCAGAAGGAAAGCTGTCTTCCAAGACAGAAATTTCAACTCTGAAGATGCTGCTGGTTCAAAGGGAGGAAGAGTTAATTTTTCCAGGATGAAGTTGAGGTCCCATGCAGGCACTGGTGGTTTCCTTGGAGGGTTGATGTTCTTTATACCTCTTAGAAACTGTCTTAGCAATGGGTGAGAGAATACAGGTGGATCAGTGTTGTATTTGGCAGATATTGCTGAAGCATGTATTTTTATGGAAGAATATGAAAGGCCATTGTGGAGCATTTCAGCCAAATATTCTAGGATCTGTGGAATGCTCATCACTGATGGGTCTTGACCCTTTTTGCTGTTCCAGATAAGAAATCTCTTCCATTTTGCTGAGTATGTTTTTCTAGTGGAAGGTCTGCGCGCATCCAGGATGATATCCTTTACCCTTTTGGAAAGTGTATCCTGAGGAATAGTCCTGGAATCTTCCAAGCTGTCAGCTTCAATGTTTTCAAACTGGGCTGTAGAGTCCTGTAATTGTGCTGTGTCAGAAGAAGTGGCCATTGAGGAAGGAGCCACGGATTGGTGTGCGTCAAGCTCCGTAGCAGTGGGTACCAGTGTTGTCTTGGCCAGTCTGGAGCTATCACAGTATGACTTTCGGTTGTTCTGTCTTGATCTTTAGTAACACCTTGGTCATCAAAGGAAGAGGTGGGAAGGCATATAGTTTTAGAGAGTTCCAACTGAAAGAGAGAGCGTCCAACTTCCATGCTTGAGGATGGCATGTCCTTGTGCAAAGCTTTTTCAGATGGTAATTGAAGAGGGGGAGAGGGGGGGTGAAGTTTGCACTGAACCGGTCTGCCAGTATGTTGGCAATGTCTGTGGGTTCAGTGATTTTGTATCATTTTGGACTAATTCTGAGCATATTTGGGAGTTTCCACCCAGGTTTCTAACATAGCTGAAAAAGGCCTTATGATTGTCCTTTGAATCCATGGTAATTTTTCTCTCAAAATTGGCCTTAGTTGATTTTATGAGTGCTCGGATTGTTTTTACTAATAATGATCAGGGGTGACTTGCCTTTTCTGGATTTTTTTCCATCATGTAATAGCTTTCTCCTCTTATTGTAAAGTTTGTTGATGGCTGGGGTCCACCAGACTGGACGTTTGCCCTTGGTGGAAAGAGTCTTGGTTTTATTTGGGATTGCCCAATCCATGCAGTCCTGGAGGTGTTCATAGAAGGCATTTGTAAGGGCTTCCTCAGCTTGGGTTGTGGTTTCCACTGGCTCAGGGGCCTTGAATACCACACCAGTCTTGAGAAGTGTGAAGTTTGATTTAGAGAAGTTCTTCACTGTGGTCTTTTTTGTTTGGGGTGGGGGCGGGATGTGGATTTCCAGTGAGATTAGTTTATGATCAGATCTCACCCATGAGGGATATACTTCCGGTGTGGAACATTTTGTCCCCATGTTTGTGATGAGATCTAGTATATTTTATCCTCTCGTGGGAACAGTGACTAGCTGTTCCATGGCATTTGAATTTATGAACTCCAGGAACCGTTGGGCTAGAAAGTTAGGGCTTGAGTAATGTTCCCAGTCTATATTCGGGTAGTTGAAGTCACCCAATATGATGGTGTTTGGAGATACATTTATACCCTCCAGTGTCTTCAGGAAGGCTGTGTGGGGTTCCTGAGTTTGAGAGGGTGGCCTGTAGCATGCTACAATTTGTAGAGCAGTTTTGCCTATGGTTAGTTGCACCTAGAGGGTTTCCGAAGCTTCGTGCGTTGCCACCAACCTGGAGGTGTGGGTATCCTTTATGAATATGGATACACCCCCTCCTTTTGTGGTGTGGTCTGGGTTTTGGGGCCGGAACGCATGATATGAGGTAAAACCTAATAGTGCTGGGGTGCTCTCAGGAGCCTTGAACCAGGTTTCAGTTACAGCACAGACATCGATGTTCTCCATACTGAGAAGGGCCTCGAGTGCATGCATTTTGAGATTTAGACTTCTGGCATTGAGCAGCATTACCCTCAGTTTCTTCCCATTTTTTTTTCTAGGGTGGTAGGTTTAGAATTTGAGCCTTGCCTAAAAAGGCACTATGGGGGTGGCAAGAGCCTTAGCCAATATCCGGAATCCCAGGGGTGACAGGTGCAAGCCGTCCCTTGCGAAGCAGCATGGCTTGTCAAGCATGTCATTCCAGGCAGACAGACACTGGATCCCCTTTGAATGACACCAGACATTAAGCCAATTGTTAAAGCTGATCATCTTGTCTCTATATTGTGGCATCATTCTTGGTGAAGGAAGGATACTGCTCAGGGTCAGGGTCATACCTGCCTGGGCTACATAATCAGAGAGCTCCTCTGTCTCTTTTCATGTAGTCCAGGGAGGTACGTCTCGGGTCGTTCACACCAGCATGGACAACGACTGTCATATTTGTACTTGCCATGGAGTGACCAGAGGGCTTGTGTTATGTGGCGGATTCTAGCGCCCGACAGGCAGCTTACTGTGACCCTCTCCTTGTTCAGCCTGGTGAGTGGGACTCAGTGTGTCTGACTATGGAGTCACCTATGACAAGTATGTTTGGTGTTGTATTTGGCCTTAAGGGCTGTGACTGCTTTGCACACTGATTTTGTGGTTTATGTGTTGCTTGAGGGGTGTCTTGAGGTAGCAGTTGTTTGGGTGTTTGCTTTGGAGGCCTCTGCTGTTTAGGTAAATTTTTACTCAGAGCCTCCGAGTATGTCTGTGTGTTTATGTGTTTGATTCAGTGGTGTGGTAGCATTATGTGAGGCTGGTTTTGTGGTGTGTGTTGTTGCCTTCTCCTCCTGTCTGGTCTTGCCAGTCCTGAGTTGAGAGAGCTCAGCCTCCAGTTTGGCTAAATAGCTGCATCTCTCGCAAGTATTTGTGTTATGTGGGAGGAGAGGGTTGTCTGTGTACATGGGGCAGTTATAACATTGCCTCAAGATTCCCAGATTCACCAGCTGGACCGGAGAGGAGATTGACAACTGACCTTTGGACATGCTAGAATAATATTGGGAATTCCTTAATAATTGAAAACAAGGGCCAGTGGGGAGTGAGGGTGTAGTGCTTTTAATTTTTAGTGCTGACTTATATAATTGCTTTAGTGAGCAAGTGCCAGGTAACTTGAGTGCAATGTGTTACAAGTAACTAAATTCAAAAATGACAAACAGTAACTTTCTTTCAAGTGAAACAAGGAAATAAGTACAGTAAGCAATGCAGATATCACTAGTGATCCACAGAAGCGCTGAGAAGCCGCGTATTAGGTGGAATTAGCGTTCCAGAGAAATAACAAGCAAACAAGCAACAAGCATATAAACAAAGCTAGATTCAGCAGGCCTGGATCTAGTCTATGCTACAGCAAACAAGGTGTACCAATTTCAGTAAGATACAGTTCAAATATTCAGGCACTATAAACCTTTAACCAGAAATTCCCAGCTCAGAAGGCCAGAGTCCAGCCTCTTCTCCCACAAGAGTGAAGACCACGAACCTTCTTAATGTAAAATAACTGGTCTGAAGCCCAAGTGCTTAATCCAAAAGACTTAGAATGATAGCTACACTTTAATCAAGTTACAACCAAGCAGTAATAAATACAATTGAATACTTTAGAGAATGTCTGGATTAGTGCTCAAGTTACACAAACAAAGCTAGATCCAGAAGGCCCGAATCCAGTCTATGCCACAGCAAACAAGGCGCACCAACTTCAGCAAGAAGCAGTTCTGATATGCATGCACTATAAGCCTTTAACCAGAAATTCCCAGCTCAGAAGGGCAGAGTCCAGCCTCTCCTCCCACAAGAGTGCAGACCACGAACCCTCTTAATGTAAAATAACTGGCCTGAAAGCCCAAGTGCTTAAACCAGAATTAATACACTTTTAGAATAACAGACACTAAGCCCTCAAATCAGCAGTTCCAAACCTAGAAGGATGTAAGCTACCTGTTCTGCCACTACAGTGCAGACCACAAACCCTCTCAGTGCAAAACTGGTCCGAAGCCTAAGTGTTTAAACCAAAAGGCTTAGAATGAGTTACACCAAGCAGTAATAAATAAAATTGAGTATTTTTAAGATGATGCAAAAGTAAAATGAAGTAGGTAGAAACACAAGTACAGTAAAAGTAGATTAAATTTTTTTTTTTTTTTTTTTATCTGAACAAGTGCTGAGATTAAAGAAACAGATTTGAGTGCTGAAACTAGAAAACTGGCTAGTTATAAGAAAAAAAACAAGCTAGAAGGCTTCCCTCAAACACAGAAAGGCTTGGGGGCTCAGAAGCCTACAAATAGTCTATACCGCTTAACAGGAAAGGCAGGAAATAAGCTTAATTTTTTTTTGTCCGTTTCCCAGATGCTCTCTTTGTACACAGTAGGAGTGCCTGAAATCAGAATATGATCTCACTGCACTCAGTTGAGTGAGCAAATGAGATGGGCCCAGAGGCAGGCTGAGGGGCGGGCAGTTTCAAGGCCACTAAGATTAACACCAAAACAAAAACAGGGAGGGTGGGTGGGAATAACTGAAGAGCAGAGTTAAAACTGCCAGTTCAGTTAATATTCCTACAACACAGTTTAAATCAAATTAAATGCTGTATTTTTTTTTAAAAAAAAAGTGCAGATAAAGGTACTTAAATTCTCTTATACGTCCAGTTGAATGTAACCAAGTTCTTAGCCGGCCAAAGCTGAGGTTTTTAAGCAGGAAATATTTCACACAGTACCACTTAAACAGGCAAGGACAGGAAATCAAAGAATGTGGCTACCCCCACACCTGTAATGACTAGCAAATAAAACTCAGCAAACACTAACTTCAGTTCAAGTTACTGAAGAGCAGAGTTAAAAAGTACAGTTTTGTACCTACCATAAATGTAGATGTCCGATAGGTATGCATCTGCAGTCATCACATATGGGTTTGTCCTGCCTCAGGCAGCCCTTCAATCGGCCGGATTCCAAAGTCTGGGTCCGGCGTCGGCTGATGTCACTCCTTCCCCGACGTCACAACGCCTGGGGAATAAAAGCGTCAGCCGACGCCATGTTCCTCAGTTTTTCTAGCCCCAGATGCCAGGTGCCCTCTAGGATGGCTAAATTTGGAAAAAAGCAGTAAAAAATCCAAACATTTGCATATATATATATATATATATATATATATATATATATATATATATGTATAAACAAATACACCATAATAGATCCCCCAGCTAGCTAAGAGAGGTAAGCACCCTAGGAGTACCACAGAGGGGAAGGAGGGAGGGTAAACCTGACTGCAGATGCATACCTATCGGACATCTACATTTATGGTAGGTACAAAACTGTACTATGTCCTTCAAGGATGCATCTGCAGTCATCACATACAGGTAGAATACCATAGCCAATCCGGGGGTGGAGGTACTAGGAAAGGGATGGTGTAGCTAAGATACCCTGCAGGACAGCCGAAGCAAAGCCTGCTCTGGATCTGGAATATAAAGGTAAATTGTAATGCTTGGCAAATGTATGCACGGAGCTCCATGTGGCAGCTTCTAAAATGTCTTTTGTAGCCACCCCTCTTAAGAAGGCTGTGGAGGTGGCTGTGGCTCTCATAGAATGAGGTCTAATGTTAGCTGGTACAGTCTTTCCATGAAATGAGTAACAAAAGCGGATGCAATTTCCTATCCATTTTGAAATTGTCTGTTTGGAAATTGCTTTTCCTTTAGTACCAGCAGCTGGTCAGTTTTTCTGAAACCTTTAGTTCTGTCCAAGTAGTAGCGCAACTGTCTGTGAATGTCCAGGGTGTGCAGCAGTTTCTCCCCTTTGTTTTGTGGATTTGGGAAGAAGGTAGGCAAGTGAAAAGCTTGATTCAATGAAACCCTGGATACCACCTTTGGCATAAAAGTAGGATTAGTTCTTAATGAAACTATCCTGATGGAAAATAATAAAGGGCTGAACTGCCATCAGGGCCTGCAATTCCGAAACTCTTCTTGCTGAGGTTATTGCCAGAAGGAAAGCAGTCTTCCATGAGAGGTACTGTAGATCTGCAGATGCTGCTGGCTCAAATGGAGGCAGTGTTAGTTTTTCCAACATGTAGTTAAGGTCCCAAGCAGGTAGAGGAGGTTTCCTAGGAGGTCTGATGTTTTTGATTCCCCTTAGAAACCGTCTTGGGAGAGGATGAGAAAAGACAGGAGGATCAATATTGTACTCTGCTGAAATTGCTGAAGCATGAATCTTAATAGAAGAGTAAGACAGTCCATTGTGGAACATTTCTGCCAAATATTCCAGGATATGTGCCATGCTCATCTTTGTCGCATCTAGGCCCTTTGTGGTGTTCCAGATGAGAAATCTTTTCCATTTTGCTGAATATGCCTTCCTTGTGGAAGGGCGGCGAGCTTCCAGAATAATATTCTTTACTCTCTGGGATAGCTTATCCTGAGGAGGAGTCAAGGTACTCTCTCCAGGCTGTTAGTTGCAATGTTTTCAGGTTGGAATGTAGAGTTTTGTAGCTGTGCTGTGTCAGTAGAAGTGGCCATAGAGGTAGGGGCCATGGCTTCGTACGTGACAAGCTCCTTAGCAGTGGGTACCAGTGCTGTCTTGGCCAGTCCGGAGCTATCAGGATCACTTTTGGCTGCTCTGCCCTGATCTTCAGTAACACCTTAGTCATTAATGGAATAGGAGGGAATGCATACACTGTTAGATTTCTCCAGCTGAAAGAGAGAGCGTCCACTTTCCACACTTGTGGGTGGTATGTCCTTGAGCAGAATTTCTTTAGTTGATTGTAGGGGGATGCAAATAGATCTATGTCCGGGCTCCCCCAAAATTGTGTTATCTGTTGGAAAAGGTCTGGGTGCAGCATCCATTCGCGTGCATCCATGATATTTCTGCTTAAGCTGTCCGCCAGTATATTGTCCTTCCCTGGCACAAACTGAGCTTGTAGCTGTATATTGAGTTTCAAGGAAAGATCCCATAGATTCATTGCCAGCCTACACAGAGGGTAAGAATGGGTACCTCCTTGCTTGTTTATGTACCTCATAACTGTGGTGTTGTCTGTCCTCATTAGTAGATGGACTTGATGCAGAAAGAGTTTGAAGGCCTCGAATGCATGTATCACTGCTAGCATTTCTTTTTGATTAATGTGTATGTGCAGCTCCTTTCGTGACCACTGTCCTTGGATACTTCTGCCCTCCATGTGTGCTCCCCAACCTAGGTCTGAAGCGTCTGTCGTAATAGTTTGGGAGGTTTTTGGCTTTGTGAAGGGCAGCCCTCTGTTGGACTGGCTGGCCTGAGCCCACCACAGAAATTCCTTGTGAAGGCATGGGATGAGTGGGATTAAAGTTTCCAAACTGTGACTGTGCTGAGTCCATAAACTCCTTGGGTACCACTGTAGCTTTCTCATATGTAGCCTTGCTTGTGGAATCAAAAGAATACAGGATGCCATGTAACCCAGGGCCTGCAGGATTTTCCTTGCAGTCAGCTGAGTTTGTCTTGTCAGATTCTTGAAGTAATCCGGTAGTTGACTTTGTTTTTCTTCTGTGAGATATGCCATTTGGGTGGTTGTATCTAGATCCGCACCCAGAAAGGTTATTCTTTGGGATGGAACAAGTCTTGATTTGTGCATGTGACTGTATATCCCAAGGCCTGTAGAAGATTGATGGCATAATTTAAGTCCTTTATCAGAGTTTGTTGGTTGTCCGCTTGTATAAGGCAGTCGTTCAGATATGGGTAGATTTGAATCCCCTGGAGTCTGCAGTGTGCTATTACTGATGCCAGGCATTTCGTGAATACTCTGGGCGCAGTAGATAAGCCAAAGGGCAATGCTGAGAATTGATAATGCTCTGACCCTGCAAGAAATCTGAGGTATCTTCTGCAACTTTGTCCGATAGGGACATGCAGGTATGCCTCCTTGAGGTCTAGAGTAACCAGCCAAGACCCCTTGCCCAGCATGGGAAGGAGTTGCTGTAGTCAGCATTTTGAATTTTGGCACAATGAGATAAGTATTCAGTACAGACAAGTCGAGAATAGGTCTCCATTGATGCTCTTTTCTTGGAACAAGGAATAGTCTGGAGTAAAATCCTTGGCCTTTTTCTGAAATAGGAACTCTTTCTATGGCTTTCATTTGAAGTAAGTTTGAGATTCGTTTCAAAGCCTCTGTCCTTTATTTTGGTGGCAGGCCTGGTATGCCTTTTCTTTTTGGCAATGTGTGGAAATGGAACCTGTATCCGTTTGTCTATTATTTGGAGTGTCCATTTGTCTCTTGTAATGTTGTGCCAATTTCTTGAGAATAAAGAAAGCTGTCCGCCCAAAGGTGCTTCTAATTGAGCCCTAGTTGGTGGAGTCGAAGCAGAGTCATTGAGTTTGTCCTTGTGCAGCAGTTGCAGATCCTGAACTGCCTGTCTGGATTGGAGGATGCCACTGACGGCCTCTGTAGGAGCTCCTAGCTTGGCCTCTACCTCTGGCACGCCTGTTTCTGCCCCTTTGAAATCTTTCTGTGTCCGGAAAGGACCAATTCTTGGAAGGCCAGTTTCTGCTAAATCTAGGTGGTTGGACTTGTAGAAAATCTTTAACTGTTTGTACAGATTTTGCCTTTTCCTCAAATTTCTTTAAAACGTCTTTAGCAGTGGAACCAAATAACTTTTGCTTTTCCAGTGGAGCATCCAAAAGCTTAGCTTTAACATGTTCTGGAAGAGATTGTTCCTTCAGCCAAGCATGCCTGCGTATGACAACACCTGTCATTGCTGACCTACATGAAGCTTCCAATGCATCATAACCACACTGCAAGAAATGGTTGCTAACCTGCTGGGAATTATGAACCAGATCCTGAAGGGATTTACGGTCAAGGGGTTCAGAAGAAAACCATTTCTTATGCATTTCTTCTAACAAATACTCTTGATACTGTATCATGTGAAATTGACAATTTAATGCCCTCATAGCAAGAGTGGCAGAAGTAAACACTTTTTTACCCCATCTCTCTAATGCCCTGGACTCCTTTGCAGAGGGGAGTGGGTTCTTAGTAGAAACAGCTGCAACCCCTTTAGGGCCCTGTGAAATAGTTTCAGGGTCAGCAGAGTGTCCGGGACCCTGTAATACCCATCAGGCTTAACAGGAGCCGGAGGCAGAGTGTCAGGGGTCATACTAGAATCAGAATACACATCAATCACATTTAAAACGGGAGGAATAGCCAAAGGTTTATGCAGAGGTAAATGAAGAAAAGTTCTTAGTCTTTTCCTGGAATCAGAATATTCCTGGCCCTGCCATTTGAAATGCTCTCTCATAGTGTGAAGGGTCTCCCCAAAGGAAAGCTCTTCAGGAGGGGAGGCTGAGGGAATAGATTCCTCTGCATCCGAATCCTCGTAGGCCGAGTAAGCCTCCTCCTGGTAGTCTGAGTGACCCGAGCCAACAGAGGCCTCCTCTGAGGAAAGAGGATCAGGGGGATCCATCCTGGGCCTTTTGTCTAGAGGGGGTTGGGAGCCCCTGTCCGGATGAGGCTGAGAGCCCCTAATTAAGGAGATCAGGTCCTCTGCCAAAGTTAAAATCTGTGAACTAGAAGGTCCCTGAGGAATAACTCTGGGAGGCATGGTTTTAGCGCGTTTTGCAGCTTTAGCCCTGGTGAAGGCCTTAACAAACATGGATGCAGGAGGCCTGGCTGCACCACGTGCTAGTGTAGCTTTATCTAAAGGTATGGTGTCAGAAGATTCCAATACACCAGTTTCGGAAGGCAATTCAGCAACCGACTCAGTAGCAGCCTCCGGGACAGAGGCTGTCGGTTGTATTATTTCAGGGTTCGGAAGTTCCAAGGACTCTGTATCAGCCGAAACCGAGACACTCGCGGTAGGCCTAGCCGCGGTTTCAGCCGAAACCGCGGGCCGCGTGTGTCGGTCCTTGTCTTTCCGTTTCTTAATTAAATGCGATGTCGGGGTTTCCAACGGCATTTTGTAAGCAAAACTATCCCCAAAAAACTCTTCTGCGAACTCCGAAGCGCAGGCAGAGCAGGCCGAGACGTCGTGGTCTGGGCCTAAGCAAGGAAGACAATAAGAGTGGAAATCCTTATGAGGTATTTGTTTCCCACAAGTTAAACAATTAACTTTTTCTGACATCGGCTGAGGCAAGAAAGAGTCCCCAACGTGGTACTTAGCTTTTGAAGTCTTCAGATAGCGAAATTACAGGAGCTGGCCGACCGGCACTTGCGAACTGCTTCGGCCAACACGCGGCAAGAAAGACTGAGGAACATGGCGTCGGCTGACGCTTTTATACCCCAGGCGTTGTGACGTCAGGGAAGGAGCGACATCAGCCGACGCCGGACCCAGACTTTGGAATCCGGCCGACCGAAGGGCTGCCTGAGGCAGGACAACCCATATGTGATGACTGCAGATGCATCCTTGAAGGACATCTGCCAGTTCAGTTAATATTCCTACAACACAGTTTAAATCAAATTAAATGCTGTATTTTTTTTTAAAAAAAAGTGCAGATAAAGGTACTTAAATTCTCTTATACGTCCAGTTGAATATAACCAAGTTCTTAGCCGGCCAAAGCTGAGGTTTTATGCAGTAACAGTTTTTGGTTTGGAACCTGATTCAAGAATAAATGCTTTTTAGCCTAATTACCATTGTGCTGGTCCGTTTTTGGAAGTAACTCCTTTAAACCAAGCATGCCTAATTACAGAACCTGTGACTGCGGCCCTGCAGGAGGCCTCTAATGAATCAAAACCACATTGCAAAGTATGCTTTCCAACTTGTTCAGCTGCATACAATAAATCCTGCATTTCCTTGTTTTCTGCACATTCAGAGTTTAACATTTTCTGTTTAAGCAATGCCATAATATGTTGCTGATATTTGAGCTTATGAAACTTGACAGTTTAAGGCCCTTATAGCCAAGGTAGCAGATGTGTAAACCTTTTTCCACCCAAATATCCAGTGCCCTAGAATCTCTGTCAGAGGGGGGTAGGTTTTTTTTGCAGCAGAAGCCTTAACTCCTTTGGGACCCTGAGAAATAGTTTCTGGGTCTGCAGCAGGGTTTTTAAAAAGGAATTTATGAAAGTCAGGAACCCTGTAATATCTGTCAGGCTTAACAGGAGCTGGAGGGCAAGGAGTCAGGGGTAAGACTAGACTCCAAAAACACATCATCCACAATGTCTAACACAGGCGGGATGGCTAGTAGCTTGTGTTGAGGTAGTAAAAGGAAAACCCTGAGCCTCCTTAGATTCTGAAAAATCTCTGCTCTCCCAGTGGAAATGTTCCCTCATGGTATGTAAGGTTTCCCCAAAAGAGCAGTCCTCTGGAGAAGCTGAAAGTATAGATTCTTCAGCATCAGAATCCTCATATGGGGGGGGGGGGAGTATTCCTGATCAGAAGAGGGATCAGAAGAAATGGAAACCGGATCTGAAGATTCAGAGTCTCTTGCCTAGGCCTCTTTTCAGGAGGGGGATGGGAACCCCTGATCAAAGTAATTAAGTCTTCGGCCATTTTCAGCATCTGTTTTTTGGGCATAGAAGCCTGACCACGTGGTTCGAGTTTGTTTCTTTGCTTTGGAAGGTGCTTTAGTCTTTGCCTTTGAAGCTGAAGTTGGTTTGATGTAAAAATGTTTAGGTCTGAATACACCCTCAGAAGCCGGTGCCTGATCAGCAGCTCTGGACCCATCTGAAGGGATAATATCAGAGGCTCCAATACCTTGAGTTTCCAGCGGCATGGCCAACTCCACGTGGGAGTCTGTAGCGGTCTGCGACTCTAAAGTAAGAGACGTCAGGGGCTGCGAAAGTGCCTCACTGAGGACTGGCGAACTGGCGACTGACTTAGGAGAAGCTTCGGTTTTGAGCCTCGGTTGCCTCTCTTTTCTTTGCGTTTTTTGTGAACTCCGGTAGTCGGATGGCTATCAGATGACATTTCTGGATAATTAAACCGGCATCCAAAATAGTTTAAAGCAAAATATACCGACGTTTAATAGTGCATTGGTTAAATCTAGCACAAAACCGACAACCAGAAACGTTGTGATCAGGGCCTAGGCAAGGAATACAGTAAGAATGAAAATCCTTATGAGGTATTTGCTTCCCACAAGAAATACATTTATTAACTTTTTCTGACATCAGTCTGGAGCAAGAAAAAAGTTTCCCCAACGGGGTACTTAGCTTTATTGAAGACTTCGGATCTGAAACTCCAACACGAAAATCTCAAGAGTCGGCCGACCAGCACTTGCAAACTACTTCGGGCACTGCACGGCAAGAAAGACTAAAGAAAATGGCGTTGGCTGCTTATTTTGTACCAGATGACCTGACGTCAAGGAGGGGGTGACAGTAGCCGACGCAGGACCCAAGACTTTGGAATTCAGGCCGGCTGAGGGGCAACCTGCCAGCAGGATTACCCAAATGTAATGACTGCAACAGTGAAACACAAACATTTTTTTCTGCTTCTACCCTTTGATTTGGGGGGATAGCTGGACATTATCCTTGGTGGACAGGGAAGGTGTGAAAGGATAACTTGTAGCCTTGGGATACTATTCTGAGCACCCATTTGTCTGTGATGGTGAACAAGACATTTGCAAACATGGCTAACCTTCCCCCCAAAGGAAACCCTTGGCCTGCAGAGGCAGGCAGGGGAAGGTCAGAGTCATTAGGCATGCTTGCTTTGGGATGTTTGCTTAGAGCTTAGACTGCCCCTGTGCAAAGGCACATCCAATAATTTAGACTTGACAGGTTCAGAAAGGGGCTGTTCCCTGAGCCAAGCATGACTTCTGATAGAACTAGTGGCTGCTGTCCTGCAAGAAGCCTTTAAAGTGTCGAAACCACAATGTAGAGAATGTTTAGTGACAAGAGTGGCAGAATTTAATAAATCATGCATGTACTTACTCTCCATCAGGGAAAGAACAGCAGCAATTTTAGCCTTAATAGCCTCCAAAGTACGCTGCTGATACTTAATCACATGAAAGAGACAATTAACAGACCTAATAGCCAGGGTGGTAGTAGTATAAACCTTTTTACCCCATCTATCCAAGGCCCTAGATTCCCTGTCATACGGAACAAGATTTTTAGCAACAGTGGCTTTAACACCCTTAGGGCCCTGAGAAATAATCTCTGGATCAGCAGTAGGATTCTTGAAGAGGAACTGATGAGAATCAGGAACTCTAATAACAGTCAGGCTTTCTGGGAGCAGGAGGAACAGATTAGGCGTCAGAATTCTCCATGAAAAAATCAACAACTTCCAAAACTGTTGGGATAGCCAAAGGCTTATGCTGTGGCAAATCCAAGAATTCCCAAATCAGTTCCTTAGACTGAGGAAAGTCCTGACTTTCCCATTTGAAATGCTCCCTAAGAGTATTCAGAGCATCTCCAAAAGAAAATTCTTCTGGAGGGGAGGCAGAAAGGATGGAGTCTTCTGCATCACAATCCTCAAAATCAGAAAAAAGTGGAGAATTTCCCTCATCAGCAGAGTTGCTGGAAACCTCAGAGTGATGCAGAGAAAGCTTCTGGGGACAATTCCCTAAACCTTTTAGAAGGAGGTGGCTGACAGCCCTTGATAAGGGTCAAGAGAACACTAGCCATTTTAACCATCTGAGCCTGAAGCAAGTGAGGGGAGGCAGACGTCTGCTTAGTAGATTTTTGGCAGGATGCCCTGCTAGAAAGTTGGAGGGACTTGGGAGGCCTAGCAGGCCATCCTGCCGAAAATCTACTCCTAAGCATGACGGCTTCTAGAAAGCCAAAGGGACTCAGGAGGTCTAGCTACCGCAGAAGTCTGGAATTAAGGTCGGTCTGGATCTTGTCTCCAGGCGGAGAAAAGAGGCCTCAGAAGCCGGCGCCTGCTTAGTGGCTCCGGATCCATCAGACGCGGTGACTGGCACAGGGTCGGAAGACGAAGTGGAAGCCTATGGTATGGGGGACTCGGAAAAGGTCTCTGCAGATGCCTGCTGCTGAACATCCGCAGACTGCAGGGGCAAAGAAAGCGCCTCACTTATTACAGCTGGGCCAACAACCAACTTAACAGGGACGTCGGTGGCTAATCTGACCCGAAGCCTGTCACGGTCCTTATCCTTGCGCTTCTTAGGAACATCTGAAGTTGGGAGAACAGAAGACTCCATACCTATGAACTTCGGCCAAACTCCGAAATGCCTGAACAAGATCCTAGCTCTATAGCATATGGTATGCAGTTTGAAAGAAGCACAGAGAACACAATTAGGGACGTCGTGCTCAAGGCCCAAACAAGTAATACAATAGGAGTAAAAATCACAGTGCGGAATGCGTTTTCTGCAGGCAAGAGAGTTACTAACTTTCTCTGACATTCGTTAAAGAAAAGAGGGCCCCCAATGTGGTACTTATCTGAGGATGTCTTCACCTAAGCATTCAGAATATAAAAAGGTACTCGGCTGACCGGCACTTATGCAAAATGCATCTGCTTTGGGCTCCACAGCAAGAAAGACTGAGGAAATAGTGTCGGCAGCCTTCTTTGCACCTGACGTCAGGCCTAAACCCAAGGCAGCCAACGTCATATACCAAGGACTTTGATATTCTGGCAGACTGTGGGCTACCAGGAGCCGGATAGCCCATTTTGTAAGGACTGCAACAGTGAAACATCAAAATCTGATGCTACAGAAGGTCAAAGCAGGAGGACACCAACAAGATTTGACAATCCTCAGGAACCTTACTGAACCAGTTACATTTCTTTGGAGGTTGCAGCTGAAAATCAGGAGACCTGGAAGAAGCTATGAAGGCGTCTAAAAGCAGCCAACACAGGACGTACTGCAGAAGGTTTCAGAGTGTTCACATTAATCAGCTCACAACAGCTTTAATGGGTATAAAACACTTAATCACACAGTATTCCAGCATTCTACATACAGCATCTCCAAAAGACAATTACTCAAAAGGAGTCTCAGGGCTCACAGACTTCAGAACCATAAGCCAAAGGCATCTGAGAAGAGTAAGAAAGGGACCTGTCAGACAAACTTAGAGATCCTTAGGTGTCTGGAAATAGAAGTCCAAGGGGAGTTCATAGGTTCATAGGTTCATACTAGGCTATCTGCCCAAGGGCATTTATAAGCCTAGCCCATAGTTATGTGGCTTTCGCCACCCCTTTAGTTTGAATAAAAACTATGCCTATCATTTTGCTGTGCCTCTGTCAAGCAGTGACACTGAAATAATCCCTGGGGTATATCTGCAATCTCCCATCCATTGGTCAAGATTCCTCTTGAACAAGGCCAGAGAGGTGCTCTGCCTCACATGTACCGGGATTTTGTTCCACAGCATAGGGAGTCTCTGGGTGATTAATCTGTCCCTCCAGCACGTTCTATTTATAACCGTGTCAAGGTTTAAGTCTCCCGCGCTTGTGGTTCTGAGGGATCTAGATTTTTCGAGGTGAAGCATATTCATCAAATCTGGGTTTGACATGGCCTTATATGTCAGGCACAGGTCACCTCTGAGCAAGCGGTATGAGACTGAATAGAGCTGGAGTTCTTTCAGTCGGGCAGCATAAGACATATTTTTGAGACCCTTTATCCTTTTGGTGAGGAACTTTTGGGGCCTTTCAAGCTGCAGCAGGTGTCTGGTCAGATACATTCGAACGGGCATTGTACTCAATCATAGGTCTAATGAGTGATGAGTACAGGGGACGATGACCTCCCTTGATCTAGATGTTCATGATCAGGTGGGTGATATAGAAGGTTTTCCTAACTACTTTAGCAACATGAGTGTCAAACGAAAGGCTACTGTCAACCTGGGTCCCCAGATCTCTGATGACTTTTTCTGTGCTCAGTGGATTGCCACCTATATGGTAGCTAGGGGTAACCTTGTTTTTCCCGAAGGGTATGACTATGCATTTTTTGGCGTTTAACTTCAGGCCATGGCTCTGGCACCAGTTATCCATTTCTGTGAGGCCCTTCTGGAGGATATCTGTGTCAGATGTGTTTTCGACTATGGCGCCCAGTTTGTCAGCCATAACCCTCCTGTGTTTGCTTGTACTTCAGAAAAGTAGATGCCGAACAAGAGTGGACCCAGGACTGAGCCCTGTGGGACACCACTTGTGACAGGCTTTGAGTCTGACATGGCTCCAGCAACTCTGACCCTGTGGGTTCTGTCACTTAGCCAGTTTGCAACCCATCTTGTGATGTATGGGTTTACATTCAAGCTGATGAGTTTTTCGATGATACCTGAGTGGGGTATTGTGTGAAGGCCTTTGCCAGGTCGAGGTAGGCTGTATGGACTGCCTTTCCCTCATCAATGGCCTTGGTGACTGTCTCGAAAAAGTCAACCAAGTTTAAGAGGCAGGATCTGCCTTTGACAAAGCCAAACTGGGTTGGATCCAAAGTCTGCAAGTTCCCTATGTCAATATTTATGAGTTCCATTATGATCCTCTCCATGGCTTTGCAGATAAGGCTTGTCAAGCTAATGGGGCGGTAATTTCCAGGGTCTGTGGAGGCACCGCCCTTATGAAGTGGGACCACAGTCGCCGTGCGCCACTCCTTGTGTACGTATCCTGAGGTGAGGCTAACATTAAACAGCTGTCCTAACTGTGGGTTTAATTCCTCGTTGAGTTCATGAAGCACACAGCCGGGGACACCATCCGGTCCCATGGATGCTGTGTTTTTTGCCTTAGTGAGGGCAGTTCTCACCTGGGCGTTGGAGATGTTTGGGGCTACAATCCTCTGGAATAGATATCTCTCCTTTTGGGGAGGGGAAGTTTGCACTGAACCTGTCAGCCAGTATGTTGGCAATGTGTGTAGGTTCAGTAATTTTCACATCATTTTGAACTAATTCTGGGCATATCTGGGAGTTTCCTCCTAGGTTTCTAACATAGCTAAAGAAGGCCTTATGATTCTCTTTAGAGTCCTTGGCGATTTTCTCTCAAAATTTGCCTTGGATGATTTTATGAGAGCTCTTAGTATTTTACTTATAATGATCAAAGGTGTCTTACCTTTCAAGGATTTTGCTCTATCTTGTAGTAGCTTCCTCCTTTTGTTGTAGAGCTTGTTTATGGCTGGGGTCCACCAGACTGGACGCTTGCCTTTGGTACAGAGAGTCTTAGTTTTGTTTGGGATTGCCTGATCCATGCAGTCCTGTAGGTGCTGGTAGAAGGCATTTGTAAGTGATTCAGCGGTTTGAGTAATGTTTACCACTGGCTCAGGGGCCTTAAAGGAGACCACACTAGTTTTTAGAAGTGTGAAATCGGCTTTTGAGAAGTTTTTCACTGTGGTCTTTTTTGTTTCAGGTGGGGGCGGGATGAGGACCTCCAGCGAGATTAGTTTATGATCTGATCTCACCAGTGAGGGGTATACTTCCGGTGTTGAACATTTTGATCCCATGTTCGTGATGATGAGATCAAGTATGTTTTCTCCTCTTGTGGGGATGGTGACTAGTTGTTCCATGGCATTTGAGTTTATGAACTCCAGGAATCTTTGGGTTAGAGTGTTCGGGCTTGAGTAGTGTTCCCAGTCTATATTAGTAGGTACAGAAACCCCTTGGAGAGGCTTCAGAAAGTACAGTTTTGTACCTACCATAAATGTAGATGTCCGATAGGTATGCAACTGCAGTCCTGACATGTGAGTTGTCCTGCCTTAGGCAGCCCTTCGGTCGGCCGGACTCCAAAGTCTGGGTCCGGCGTCGGCTGATGTCGCCCTTTCCCCGACGTCAGAGCGCCTGGGGTATAAAAGCGTCAACAGACGCCATTTCTTCAGTGTTTCTTGCCCCAGATGCCAGGTGCCCTCTAAGGAAGGCTAAATTTTGAAAAAAAGAGAAAAAATTCCAGACAAGTACAACAACAAAAACAAATACACCATAAAAGATTACCCCAAGTAGCTAAAATGAGGGGTAGAAACCCAAAAGAATACCACAGAGGGGTAGGTGGGAGGGAAAACCTGACTGCAGTTGCATACCTATCAGACATCTACATTTATGGTAGGTACAAAACTGTACTATGTTCTTCAAGGATGCAACTGCAGTCCTGACATATGGGTTGAATACCATAGCCAACCTGGGGGTGGTAGGCACCAAGACAAAGATGGTGTAGCTAAAATGCCCTGCAGGACTGCAGAAGCAAACCATTCTCTGGATCTGGAATATAAAGGCAGGTTGTAATGTTTGGAAAATGTATGCACGGAGCTCCATGTAGCAGCTTCTAAAATGTCCTTTGTTGCCACTCCTCTTAAAAAGGCTGTGGAGGTGGCTGTAGCTCTGGTGGAATGTGGCCTGATGTCAGCTGGCACAGTTTTTCCATGAAAAGAGTAGCAGAATCGAATGCAATTTCCAATCCATTTAGAAATAGTCTGTTTGGAAATTGCTTTTCCCTGCAATCCAGCAGCGAAAGCTACAAAAAGCTGGTCAGATTTTCTGAAAGACTTTGTTCTGTCCAAGTAGTAGCGCAACTGTCTGTGTATGTCCAAGGTGTGCAGAAGTCTCTCATTTATTTTGAGGATTGGGAAAGAAGGTATGCAGGTGAATAGCTTGATTCAGGGACACCCTGGATACCACCTTTGGCATGAATGACAGATTGGTTCTCAAAGAAACTCTGTCCTGATGAAAAATGAGAAATGGTTGTATTGCCATAAGGGCCTGTAGCTCAGAGACTCTTCTTGCTGAGGTTACTGCCAGAAGGAAAGCTGTCTTCCAAGACAGAAATTGCAACTCTGAAGATGCTGCTGGTTCAAAGGGAGGAAGAGTTAATTTTTCCAGCATGAAGTTGAGGTCCCATGCAGGCACTGGTGGTTTCCTTGGAGGGTTGATGTTCTTTATACCTCTTAGAAACTGTCTTAGCAATGGGTGAGAAAATACAGGCGGATCAGTGTTCTATTTGGCAGATATTGCTGAAGCATGTATTTTTATGGAAAAATATGAAAGGCCATTGTGGAGCATTTCAGCCAAATATTCTAGGATCTGTGGAATGTTCATCACTGATGGGTCTTGACCCTTTTTGCTGTTCCAGATAAGAAATCTCTTCCATTTTGCTGAGTATGTTTTTCTAGTGGAAGGTCTGCGCGCCTCCAGGATATCTTTCACCCTTTTGGAAAGTGTACCCTGAGGAATAGTCATGGAATCTTCCAAGCTGTCAGCTTCAATGTTTTCAAGCTGGGGTGTAGTGTCCTGTAATTGTGCTGTCAGAAGAAGTGGCCATTGAGGAAGGAGCCACGGATTGGTGCATGTCAAGCTCCGTAGCAGTGGGTACCAGTGTTGTCTTGGCCAGTCTGGAGCCATCAGTATGACTTTCGGTTGCTCTGTCTTGATCTTTAGTAACACCTTGGTCATCAAAGGAAGAGGTGGGAAGGCATATAGTGTTAGAGAGTTCCAACTGAAGGAGAGAGCGTCCACCTTCCATGCTTGAGGATGGTATGTCCTTGTGCAAAACTTTTTCAGATGGCGATTGAGGTGGGAGGCAAAGAGATCTATATCCGGCCTTCCCCATGCTTGAGTTATTTGTAAGAAAATGTCTGGATGCAACCTCCATTCGTGTGGATCCATGATGTTTCTGCTTAGGCTGTCCGCCAGAACATTGTCCTTCCCTGGTACAAACTGGGATTGTAGCTCTATTTTCAATTGTAGGGAAATATCCCAGAGATTCATTGCCAGTCTGCAAAGAGGGTAGGAATGGGTACCTCCTTGCTTGTTTATGTACCACATAACTGTGGTATTGTGTCTATTAGTAGATGGCCCTGATGCATGAACTTTCCGAAGGCCTTGATTGCATGCATCACTGCCAACATTTCTTTTTGGTTGATGTGCAGGTGCTTTTCTTTTTGTGTCCATTGTCCTTGAATGCATCTGCCCTCCATGTGCACCCCCCATCCATGGTCTGAGACGTCTGTTATGGTTTGACTTGTATGAGGCTTGCTGAAAGGCAGACCTTTGTTTATCTGGCTTGCTTGAGCCCACCACAGAAATTCCTTTTGAAGGCATGGAATGAGTGGGATCAATGCTTCCAGGCTGTGGCTGTGTTGAGACCATAGACTTTTTAGATACCATTGTAGTTTCCTCATATGCAGCCTTGCGTGTGGAATCAGAAGAATGCAAGATGCCATGAAACCCAGGGCCTGCAGGATTTTCCTTGCAGTCATCTAGGTGTGTGTGTGTGTGTGTTGCCAATTTTATGAAGTATTCTGGTAATTGTTTTTGTTTTTCTTTTGTCAGAAACGCCATCTGGGTGTTTGTGTCCAGTGTGGCACCCAGGAAAAGTATTTGTTGGGATGGTACGAGACTTGATTTCTGAATATTGACTGTGTATCCCAAGGCCTGCAGTAGGTGAATGACATAGTCCAAGTTTTTTTTAACAAGGCTTGTTGGCTGTCCGCTTGTATAAGGCAGTCGTCCAGGTAAGGGTATACTTGTATCCCCTGAAGTCTGCAATGTGCAATTACTGATGCCAGGCATTTCGTGAACACTCTGGGCGCAGTAGATAAGCCAAAGGGCAATGTTGAGAATTGATAATGCTCTGAGCCTGCAAGAAATCTGAGGTATCTTCTGCAACTTTGTCTGATTGGGACATGCAGGTATGCCTCCTCGAGGTCCAGAGTTACCAGCCAAGACCCCTTGCCCAGCATGGAAGGAGTTGCTGTAAAGTCAGCATTTTGAATTTTGGCACAATAAGGTAAGTATTCAGTGCGGACAAGTCCATAATGGGTCACCATTGGTTTTCTTTTCTTGGAACAAGGAACAGTCTTGAATAAAATCCTTGGCCTTGTTCTGCAGAAGGAACCTTTTCTATTGCTCTTATTTGAAGTAGGTTTATTTGTTTGAGTGCCTCTGCCCTTTGATTTGGTGGCAGGTTTGGCCTGCCATGTCTTGTTGGTAGTGTATGAAAATGGAATCTGTATCCTTTGTCTATTATGTCTAGTATCCATTTGTCCTTTGCAATATTGTGCCAATTTTGTGAGAATAAAGATAATTTTCCGCCCAAAGGTGCTTCTAATTGAGCCCTGGATGGCGGAGTCAAAGTCAAGTCATTGAGATTGTCCCGGCGGAGCAGTGGAAGGTCCTGCCCCACCTCTCTGGTTCGGAGGCTGCCATTGACATCCTCTGTAGGAGCCTCGAGTTTGCCCTCTACCACGTCTGTTTTTGCCTCTTTGAAATTTGTCTGTCTGGAAGGGACCAATGCTTAGAAGGCCAATTCCTGCTGAATCTTGGAGACTGTACCTGGAGGAAATCTTTGACTGCACTGATTTTGCCTTTTCCTCTATTTTCTTTAAAACCTCTTGTGCAGTAGCACCAAATAGCTTATGTTTCTCTAGTGGTGCGTCCAAAAGCTTAATTTTCACATGGTCTGGCAATGTTTGTTCCTTTAACCAAGCATGTCTGCGTATGACCGCACCTGTCATTGCTGCTCTACATGAAGCTTCCAATGGATCATATCCACACTGAAGGAAATGGTTGCTAACCTGCTGAGTATTATGAACCAATTCCTGTAACCCCTTTCTATCTAATGGTTCAGGGGAAGCCAATTTCTTTTGCAAGTCATCCAACATGTATTCCTGATACTGAATCATATGAAATTGACAATTTAATGCTCGCATAGAAAGGGTGGAAGATGTATATACTTTCTTGCCCCACCTTTCTAAAGCCCTAGAATCTCTTTCCGAAGGAAGTGGATTCTTAGCAGTAGTGGAGGAAACCCCTTTAGGCCCCTGAGAAACAGTTTCAGGGTCAGCAATATGGCCCTTGTACAGAAATTGATGCATGTCTGGGACCCTGTAGTACCCGTCTGGCTTGACAGGAGCAGGGGGGAGGGAGTCAGGGGAAACACTAGATTCTAAGTACACATCTAAAACATTTAAAACTGGAGGAATAGCTAAGGGTCTATGCGGAGGTAGCTTTAAAAATTCCCTTAACCTTTTTCCTAGAATCTGAGTATTCTTGGCCTTGCCATTTGAAGTGTTCCCTCATGGAATGTAGCGTTTCCCCAAAGTAAAACTCCTCAGGAGGAAAAGCAGAGGGAATGGATTCCTCCGCATCAGAATCCTCGTAGGCCGGGAAGGCCTCCTCCTGGTAGTCTGAATGTGCAGAATCACCTGAGGCCTCATCGGAGGACTGGGGATCTACCTGCTCAACCCTAGGCCTCTTGACAGAAGGCAGCTGAGAGCCTCTATCTGGATGTGGCTGAGAACCCCTAATTAAAGAAATAAGGTCCTCAGCTAAACTTAAAATTTGAGAACCAGAAGTGGATCCCAGAGAAACAGATCTTGCAGGGCGAGACTTAGCCTATTTGGCAGCCTTAGCACATGTGTAGGCCTTAATGGACATAGACACTGGAGGCCTGGCAGCCCCACGTGCTGGAGTAGTCTTATCCACTGAAATGGTGTTAGGAATATCCTGGGCTACGGTCTCAGAGGGGAGAACAGAAACCTGCACCGAGCTGGCCTCCGGTACCGAAGTAACCGGTGGCGCGGTGTTGTCGGTCTGTAGCGGTTGTGAAACCGGCTCATCGTGGCAGGCCTAAGCGTGGTGTCGGCCGAGACCGTGGACCACGGGTGTCGGTCCTTATCCTTCCTTTTTTTAGATAAATGTGCTGTCGGAAGCTCCGACGGCATGATATAACAGAAATCTTCCCCAAAATAATCCTGTGCAAACTCTGTCCGACGCCTAAGAGTGCGTTTATTGAAAGAAGCACAAGCTGTACAGGCCGAGACGCTGTGTTCTGGGCCTAGGTAAGGTAAGCAGTAAGAGTGGAAATCCTTATGAGGTATTTGTTTCCCACAAGTTAAACAATTAACTTTTACAGTTTTATCTGACATCGGCTGAGGCAAGAAAAGGTCCCCAACGGGGTACTTAGCTTTTTTGAAGACTTCAGTAGCTGAAAACACAGGAGCTGGTCGACCGGCACTTGCGAACTGCTTCTGCTTCGGGCGGCAAGGAAAACTGAAGATGGCCAGACCAAGACTTTGGAATCCGGCCGACCGAAGGGCTGCCTGAGGCAGGACAACCCATATGTCAGGACTGCAGTTGCATCCTTGAAGGACATCTATTAAAACACTTAACAGGCATTGAGTAAGCTCCTGCCATTCCATTCGAGGATCCTTACGGAACAAAGTAGTATGCTTATTCTTCTGTTTTCTTCTTGGTAGGGACATCAGCCCTAACACCAGAGGTTCTGGCCATTGACTAGAATCAGTAAGAATACCCAGAACCTCTTCCCTGACCAGATTCTGTGCAATTCCATTAGGGCCCTCAAACCACCACCCACTAGTTCCTCCTCAACATTTGCAGCAGACATCTAGCAAAGCCTCAGAGGACATGCAAAAGGAAGGATACATGCCAACCTACAATGGGGACGTGACAGGCAGAAAGTCAGTGGATGGCCTACAGAGCCATCGCCCACTTCTATGAAACATGTGGAGGAGGCTGGGTAACCAAAGAATCTGGCAGAGATTTCTTGACCACCTTCTTGCATAATGGTACCTTGGGGTTAAAAAAAACTCCAACATGCTACCATGGGCTAACAAAGCCTCTGGTTGTCAAGATAGTTGGTTGTCTTCCCTGGCCATCAAAGTGTTAAGCACAAATGCTTTACAAATACAAGACATATGGTCGTGGGAAGTACCCAGACAAAAAAAAAAAACATACTGTCCGTGACTATCCTTATGGGAAAATCAGCCTCCATGAGCTCTAGGTAACAAAATCAGGGGAGGGGAAAAAATACCATAATGGGGCACTTATCTGACAGCTAGGTAACCAGTACAGCAAAAGGGGTTTCAGACAAATGAGAGATGGCATTCAGACTGGCGGCATAATTCTGGGCAACTGCGTCCATACATCTTTATGCCCCAAGCCCTCTATAGGGAGCATAGATGTGATGTACGGCACATACAAGATCTAAAGGCTTTGGTATACTGGTCAGACAATGGGGTATCCTTGGCAGGAGATCCCTACTGTGAAGAAAAGTGCAACGGTGATCCAATCTGATAACAGCAGTGACAGATACTAAACAGCTCAGTGAATATGCAAAGTAGTAACAGTGTACTCATGTTGTTGCCGATACTTTATGCACTCACCAAGTGTGTATCTTAAAGACTTCACGTCTTCTGTTGGGATAACTAACCACAACTATTTCACAAATACAGCCAAAAATACACATCTTCCAAAGAATCCTACAGCTTATAACAGTGCTTACGGGAATTCTTAGCTTGTCACTTACCCCTCACATCTCCACAATAATGGCTGTAACCCAGCATTGCATCTGCACACTGCACAACAAAACAGGTCACACTGTTGCACCAGCAGTGTGACACATTCAACAAGTGTGCAGCACAACTGAAGTATGCATCATGGCCAGTCAACATTCCCCAAGAGGCTATCAGCTGAACTGTGTGAAAAATTAGATTCCAGAATTTTTGTGGGGGAAAAAACTAAGACTGTTTCATGAAAAGAAAGTTTAAAGCTGAAGCCAGTCCCACAACATTAAGTACAGTCAGCTTTGGCAAAGACAGGTCAACAAAATTTTGTTTAAGTGCAACTGATTTTTGTTCTGCTTTAATGCCACTTCAGCATTCTGTGTCTTAAAATTCCAAACCTTAAAACAGTCACACAACCAAAAGTTCAAATAACTCCTACAAAATGCAACCAGGCATTTTCAGATCTTCTTAAGAGTACATTTTTATAAGATGTTACAATTGGACAGCCATTTTCTACCTTATTTTGGTCAACAAATGCGTTTCCAAAAAAAAAAAAAATTGGGTATTCTTCATTTATGAATTGCAGTTGCACTGAACTTGAGTGCAGAAATATTGAAATGGCAGCCAACTGAATCTTGAATAGGCATTTCATAATCCCAAATATGACCGCTCCTTTTCTCAGTATAAACACGGCAGAAGCTTTAAGAAATGTTTTGGGGTCTTGTTCTCAAGTTACTATAGCACAGCATACTTTTATACGTAAATACCGTTTTGAGAAAGAACACTGAAATTACAAGAAAATCATGCAAAGGTGCTGTAAATTCCAAGTAAATTTTTGAAAGAAAAACATTGCTTGCACCCTCTGTTCAAAAACAGTGAATTATCAACCAAGAAAACAATGAACTTGTAAGATGACTTAAGGCCACATTATGAACTATAGAAACGAACTGGATTTTCTTCCAAAGATCTCTAACAGTGTATACACACTGTCCAGTAAGCCATCATGAATTTTACACACAGATGCAACCAGACTCCCACAAAAAAGAAAAAATGACCAGGGGTATATGCCTCATGATATTTAAAGCTTCCAGGTGCAGAACTGCACTCGTTATTAGGCAGCCACCCCACCACTGGATTTTGTCAGAACTGTCCAGACACCAGTTTTTTGTAGCATCCTACTACTTTTTACTCATCCTGTATAAAACATTTGTGAAAACTGAAGCTTTTACTCTCTCTTGCACTTTCCCTCAAAGTTAGTTATCACTAATGAGTACTACAGAGTTCATCTACGTATTCCATGCTAACCATTACCTCACACAGTAACAGGCTATGGCTAGCTACAGTGGATATAAAAAAAACAAGTGTACACAACCCTGTTAAAATGCCAGGTTTGGGCGAGATAAAAAGTGATACCACAATAAATCATTTCAACACTTTTCCCACCTTTAATGTAACCTATAACCTGTACAAATCAATTGAAAAACAAATCTATTGGGAGAAATAAAAAAGGACAATACGCTGGTTGCGCAACTGGTGCACACCCTTAAACTAATACTTTGTTGAAGCACCTTTTGATTTAATTACAACTTTCAGTCTTCCTGGGTACACCTGCCAGAGAGAAACCCCAAATACACTTCTGCTGTCCTAGTAGGATCTTCCTGACATTTACTCAGTTGCTTGCTACAACAAAAGCCACAGTTTGCAGAGAGCTTACAAAGCATCAAAGGGATCTCTGTTGAAAGGCATCAGTCAGAAGGGTCAAAAAAATTTCCATCGCATTGGATATACAATGGAACAGTGAAAACAGTCAAACAGTGGAGAAAATACAGGACAACAGTGACGTTGCAAAGAACTAGACTTGCCTCCAAAACTGATGAAAAGACCAGACAAACCTTGTCAGGGAGGTTGCCAGGAGACCTACAGCAACACTGAAGAAGCTGCAGGAATTTCTTGGCAAGTACTGGTTGTGTACTACATGTGACAATCTCCAATATTCTCCATATGTCTGGACTAAGGAGTAGGGTTGCAAAACTGAAGCCTTTTCTTACACAGAAAAACATCCAGACCTAGCTAAAATTTGCAAAACAATACATGGTGTCTCCCAAAAGCAGGTGGGAAAATGTGTTATGGTCTGATGAGACAAAGGCTAAACCTTTTGGCAACAATTCCAAAAGGTACATTTGGCACAAAAACACTTTGCATCACCAAATGAAAACCATACCCACAGTGAAGCATGGTAGTGGCAGTATCATGCTTTGGGGGTTTTCTTCAGCTGGAACTGGGGCTTTAGTCAAGGTGGAGGGAAATTTGCACAGTAACAAATACCAGTAACTTTTGGCCCAAAACCTTCAGCCACCTGCTAGAAAGTTGAAGAGGAATTTCACCTTTTAACACGACAATGACCCCAAGCATACATCCAAATCAAAAGAATGGCTTCACCAGAAGAAAAATTAAAGATTTGGAATGGCCCAGCCAGAGCCCAGACCTAAATCGAATAAAAAAATCTGTGGGGTGACAGGAAAAGGACTGTGCACAAGAGATGCCCACGCAATCTGACAGATTTGGAGCACTTTTGCAAGGAAGAGCAGGCATATATTGCCAAGTCAAGATGTGCCATGCTGATAGACTCCTACCCAAGAAGACTAAATGCTGAATTAAATTAAAAGGGACTTCAACAAAGTATTAGTTTAAGGGTGTGCACACTTCTGCAACTGGCTTACTGTATAGTTTGTGTTAGATTTTTTCTCCCAACAGATTTTTCAATTGAATTGTATACGTTACAGGTCACATTAAAGGTGGGAAAAGTTTTGAAATGATTTACTGTGGTCTCTTTTTATATCACAAAAATCTGGCATTTTAATGGGTGTGTGTACACTTTTTATATCCACTGTACATACTAAACAAGATATTTAATATGGTAGACAAAACTAATACAGCACATGATCTTGAACGGCACGCAGTCCCACTGCTGGATTAATTTTTGGCATTTCTTACATTTCTTCACGTAATTCCTTTGTTACTAGATTTTTACTTCTAATGTACTTATTCCTCAAACTCTCCTAAGGTGGGAAAACAGACCCAAGATTTTTCAACTGCAGAATCTTCAAAATAAAACATTACTTGCACCAATTATGCTGGCCATGTCATGATACAAAGATACTAGCTACCTAGAGCACAGAAATACTCGCTTTTGAAGTTAGCTTACACTGTCACAGTCAATACAAGTTTTCTCTGGTGCTACCCCTTCCAGGAAAGGGAAGTCAATTTTATGGAAAAAAGTTTTTACCTTATGTAATGCCAACTAAGCCACAAACAGATACAACCTTTCCACCCACTCTGAAAAAGAGAGCTTCCATGCATATCTATAAGGTACTGCCATCCGTATAGGCAAAGAATATGGAAATGAACAGCTTGGCGTTACCTACATATTAATCCTCCTAAAAAAGATCTTCCTGATTAAAACACGTCTTCAGGATGGGGTGGACTGGGGAGATCAGAATCCAGTAACTATCTCCCCCCAACAGTAATTTTATTAAAGCAAATCATATACATTGGATAAATTAAAAGCATGTAGACATTAATTAAATCTGTAGGACAGTCAAGTGTTAAGACCTCTCAGAAGCACAGCTGTTCTAAGTTAAGACTTGCTTCCTTTTCCTATCTTGCAATACCATGCCCAACTGTAACGCAAGCAAAAAAGTATATAAAAAAAAAGCAAAACTGAAGGTGGATGCAGGAAGGGTGTAAAACTACAGAGGTACAGTTCACCACATTTAGCTAACCATCTGGAAATGGGCTTAGAAACTTAAGCCACCTAAACACAAGTCACCTTTGTGGAAAAGGGACTGATCGTGGCTTGAATAGAAAGGGAAAAAATGACGCCTCACCAAGTTCATATTAGACACCAAAGCAATTTTTGGCATGGAGTGCAAGTTTCTTTTATTAGACACTTCCTTTAAGGAAAAAAAGTTCTACCATAACATACCACCTGTGTTATCGTCGACCTGTGGATCTCTGCTCAGACCCTCAGAACCGACGTGGCTGCTTCACTAGCTTAAGACTTGAAGCTCAATCTCCTCCTCCCTACCCCATAAAGCGTCTTCCTCCCAAAGTACCTCAGATCAAGTTTGCTGTCACTATTTATCCACTTGTCTTCTATAGACCAAACATGACAAGATTGAACAGGAACTCAAACAGGAAAAGTGGTTCCATGAACATATACATCAGGTCACTCGAAGTCTAAAACTGGGAGAAGGAGGGGGAGGTTAATGAACGAAGACAAACACAGATGGAACGTTATAGCAAGATCAGCTTCTTTATCTGATGTTGTCATCTTCATCGACAGAAACCCCGGGGGGGGGGGGGGGCCCTCGTGGAAGGATATTCCAGAGTATAGCAGAGCCAAAAGCACTCCTCCTGGAAATGCCCAATTTACAATGAGAAATGAATGTATGATGATTAGACCATGTAGCACAGCTGCACAAATGTCATTAGATACTCTAGACCAAAAGGCTTGAGAAGTTGCCACAGACCTTGTAGAGTGACCTTTAATCTCACCAAGTACAGGGATGTTCTTAGAATAAACAAAGGAGATGCAGTTTTTTATCAATCTCTTCAATGAGGTCTTAGTAATTGCTTCACCTCAGTGTCTGAGAGAGATATGAACAATAGTTTCAATATCCTGAAATTCTTAGTTCTGCCCAAGTAATAACAATTGTATATGCACATCAAGTAAATGGAAAGTGTATGCTCCCTTATTTGAAAGTGGGAAGACGAAGTAGAAAGGTAGCCCTACGGAAAGCTTAAACCTTTAATGAAGCTAATAAAAAAGAAAGCGGTCGCCCAAATAAGAATTGGAAATCGCAGCTAATTGAACTTCAAAGGTGGGAAAGCTAGCCCCACCATTAAAAAGGGAAGCCAAAAAGTCCACCACCACAGGGATGGGGGCTGTAAAAGATCTATTAGTCTCTGTTGGGCCCACATAGAAAACCTTTTCTACTTAACTCTTGTACATCTTCCTGGTGGAGGGTTTATGAGCAGAAACCAAGATCTTCAGGACAGAGGATGAAAGCATGGAATTTCTGGCCATCATTGGAATTGGAGAAACAATGTGGTTAGTTTCATGCCTTCAAGGTCTGGGCGGGGGTGCCCCAAGGGACGGGATACAAGATGTGGAGTTGGATCTAGTGTCATTGGAGGGCAGATCAGAAGAGACCAAAAAGACAGATGAACCAGACTTGTCGAGGACAAAAGGAAGCAATGAGGATTACCTTCCTCGTCAACCTGGATGCCTTCCACAAAAACTTGAGTATTTGGAACAGGAGAAACGCACAGAGTATACCAGGAGGGCAAACGTGGACTAGAGCATCCTTTGGTGACTGCTCCTGACGAGGGATTAAACCTAGGTATCCATTAGCATTTCTTGTCGATAGGGGAGGCAGAGAGGTCTCAGCACAGGCTGACCCCATCTCTGGAAGATAGTGTTTGCCATGGATTGGTTCAGAGACCACTTGTGAGCCATCAGTAGCACTCAGCTAAGCCTGTCTGCTAGAATGTTGGACTCTCCCGGAAAGTGTGTTGCCACCAAAAAGCTGTTGGTATAGATTGCCCATTACCAGTCTCAACTTCTCAACACTGGTATAAGACCCTGACATTGTCCATCTGTACTGCAATAGTCCCTTACAGGAAGAAAGTTTTGTAGCTCTTGTAAAGCCAAAAGAACTGCTCTCATCTCTATGACACTGACATGCAAGCTGGTCTCCTGGGGTGTCCATGTGCCTTTAACTGTATGCAGAAAATGCCCCCCCACCCCATCTGGGAGGCATCCGTGGTCAACGTAGCATTTGGAGAAACAAGAGTGAAGAGTTATCCTTGAGTAAAGTCTGCAGTGTGAAGCCACCATAGGAAAGATTCTTTGTATACCTCGGGAGAGTCCGGCGGGAAGGCTTACAGGACTTTGGTAAGGAAAGTACAGTTGTGTACACTTACCATAAACGTAGATGTTAGTGTGTATCACTATTGCAGTCATCACACTTGGGTTATCCTGCCAGGGGTAGCCCTCAGTCAGCACTAATACCAAAGGCTTAGCATTTCTGCTTCGGTTGCTATCGCTCTAGGACCGATGTCAGGTCATCAGTGGCTTAATGGTGTCAGCTGCCTGTTTTTATATCAGGTTTTCTTGCCCAAACTGTCAGGAGCCCCCAAATAGGGATCTAGGTTATGGTGTATGACTACCACAAGTAGAAAGTAAAAACCAAAAATTCCCTGTATGGAGTGAGTAAGAGAGAGAGAAGGAGATGGAGGGTGGGAAACCAGGATTGGAACAGTGAATACTCCAACATCTACATTTATGGTAAGTGCACACAACCATACCATGTTCTTCATGTTTCACTGTTGCAGACATCACACTTGGGTTGATTTCCAAAGCTGAAAAAAAGTGTGGAGGCAGTTAAGACTGAGGGCTGGCAAGGATGACCTGCAAGACTGCGGTTGCAAAGCTTGCCCTGGATTTGGAGAAGATAGGCAGGTGGTAATGTTTGGTGAAGGTATGAACTCAAGTCCCATGTTGCAGCCTCCAGGATGTCCCTGGTGGGGACCCCTCTGAGAAAAGCTGCAGACGTGGAGGTTGCCCTGGTGGAATGCATCCCGACACCCTTAGGGTGCAGTTTCCCGTGGTGTTTGTAGCAGAAATGGATACAGCGTGCTACCCATTTGGAGATGGTTTGGATATGGCCATGTCCCCTGCCCCAAAGCTGACTAGCAATTGGTCAGTTTTCCTAAAAGATTCAGTCCTATCCAGGTAGAATCTGAGTTGTGCACATGTAGAGAAAGTACAGTTGTGCACCTACCATAAATGTAGATGTTAGTGTATTCACTGTTGCAGTCATTACAATTGGGTTACCCTGCTGGCAGGCTACCCTCAGTCGGCCCAAATTCCAAAGTCTAAATTCGGCGTCTGTTGCTGTCGCCTCTTCCCTGACGTCAGTGCGCCAGGAGTATAACAGATGCAGCAGACGCCATTTTCTTCAGTTTTTCTTGCCCCAGATGTCAGGTACCCCTAAAAAGGTAGGCTAAATTATGCCAATAATCATGCATACAGAAAAGACTTTTCCTTCATCTACAAGCAAATACACCACATAGGTTGTATAGAATAGAGAAGTAGAGAGAAGTTCCAAGAAAGAAAAAAGGGGGATGGTGGGAGGGTAACCTGGACTGCAACAGTGAATACACTAACATCTAAATTTATGGTAGGTACACAACTGTACTATGTTAATCGTGTTTCACTGTTGCCGTCATTACAATTGGGTTGAATCCCAAAGCTAAGGTTGGGAGGCTGGTGCTAAATAGGATTAGGAGAGGCTATCAGGCCCTGCAGAACTGCAGTGGCAAAGCCTGCCCTGGATTTAGAGTAGAGAGATAAGTGATAGTGTTTTGTAAAAGTATGCACTGAACTCCAAGTTGCAGCCTCTAAGATGTCTTTGGTTGGTACTCCTCTGAGGAAGGCTGTTGAAGTGGCTGCTGATCTGGTTGAATGTGTCCTAATACCCTTAGGCACTAACTTGCCATGCTGAGAATAGCAGAAACGAATGCAGTGTCCTATCCACCTTGAAATAGTCTGTTTTGAGATAGGCTATCCTTGTGATCCTGCAGCATATGCCACTTGAAGTTGTTCAGTCTTTCTGAAAGCTTTGGTTCTGTCCGAGTAGAAGCGCAGCTGGCTGTGAATGTCCAAAGAATGCAGAAGTCTCTCACCCTTATTCTGTGGGTTTGGGTAAAAGGTAGGCAAACTGTTTAGTTAAGGGCCACAATGGATACTACCTTAGGCATACATATAGGGTTTGACCTCAGAGAAACCCTGTCATGATGAAAATAATAAAATGTTGAACAGCCATGAGAGCCTGTAACTCAGACTAGTCTAGCGGAGGTTATTGCTAGGAGCAGAGCTGTTTTCCAGGATAGGAATTTTATATCAGCTGCAGAGGCTGGCTCAAACGTAGGCAGTGTGAGTTTTTCCAACACACAGTTGATGTCCCATGCAGGTACTGGGGCTCTCCTTGGAGGTCTTATGTTTTTGGCCCCTCTGAGGTACTGCTTTAGTAACGGATGCAAAATAGGTGGATTTGTACTGTAATGAGCTGAAATGGCAGAGGCATGAATTTTAATTGATGAAAAGGAAAGGCCTTTATCCAGCATCTCAGTTAAGTATTGCAAAATCTGAGGAATATTTGGAATAATTGTGTCATTGCCTTGTGCCAGATTCCAGGCACAGAATCTCTTACATTTTTCTGCATAAGATTTTCTGGTACTAGGCCTCCTGGCCTCCAAAATAACATCCATCACTGCTTTTGAGAGATGTGCATCTTGAATGGCTACAGTATCCGCCACGCTGCCAGGTTTAAGGTCCCGAGTTGGCTGTGCAGTATCAGACCTTCTTGTTGGGTCAATAAGTGAGGAATCGGAGGTAATGTCCAAGCTGGACTGAGACAAGCTCTTTAGGATTGGGTACCAGTGCTAGCGGGGCCAGTCTGGGGCAATCAGTATAATTTTTGGCTTTTCTAGTCTGACCATGAGTACCACCTTGGGAAGGAGAGGCAGAGGAGGAAAGGCATATGCCGTTAGGCTTTTCCAGCTGAAAGACAGATCATCCACTTTCCATGGTTGCTTGTGATGAGTCCTAGTGCAGAATTTCTGTATAAGTCTACATCCAGTTTCCACTCGTGGGGATCCATTAGGTTTCTGCTTAGTCTGCCAGAGTATTTATCCTTCCTGGCAGGAATTGTGCTTGCAGATGTACTTGGTAAGTCAATGCTGTGTCCCACAAGTTCATGGCTAGTCTACAGAGGGGGTAGGAATGTGTGCCCCCCCTTGCCTGTTTATGTACCACATGACTGGAGTATTGTCAGTCTATCAGTAGTTGCCCTGGGTGAAGTAGATCCTTGAAAGTTGTCAGGACATTTTGTACAGCTAGCATTTCTTTTTGATTGATATGTAGACTCATTTGACTTGTGGACCATGTGCCCTGAATACATCTTCCTGCCATATGTGCACCCCAGGCATAATCTGATGCATCTGTTGTCAATGTCTGCCTGGCTGTGGGTATGGTGAATGGCTGTCCCGTGTTGAGGTGACAGGCTTTTGCCCATCGAAACTCCTGTTGCAGGCAGGGAATGAGGGTAATTGTTTCCAGGCTGTTGCAATGTTGAGTCCAAAGACTTTTTAGATACCATTGAAGTTTCCTCATATGCAGTCTTGCATATGGAATTGGTAGAATGTAGGATGCTATGAAGCCCAAAGCCTGCAGAATTTTTCTTGCAGATAACTGGGACATTGTTGCCAACATTTTGAAATAAGTAGTCAGTTGTCTTTGTCTGGCGTGAGATAAGCCATCTGGGCAGTTGTATTTAAGCTTGCACCCAGGAATATTATCTCGAGAGGGTACGAGTTTTGATTTCTTTTCGTTTACTGTGTACCCCAGACCTGTTAGTAACCTTTTTACAAACGCCAGATGCTGTAGTAGTGTGTCCTTGTTCTCTGCTTGAATAAGGCAGTAGTCCAAGTATGGATATATTTGTATTCCTCTGTCTGCAAAATGCAATCTCTGGTGCCAGGCATTTTGTTAAGACCCTGGGCGCAGTAGATAAGCCAAAGGGCAGTACAGATAATTGGTAGTGCATTGAGCCAGCCATAAATCTGAGGTATCTTCTGCATGATTGTCTGATTGGGACATGCAGGTATGCCTCTTGGGTCTAAAGTCACAAGCCACGCCTTCTTGCCCAGCATAGGCAGAAGCTGTTGCACAGTTAACATTTTGAATTTTGGAATATCCAGGAATGTGTTTAGGATAGACAGGTCCAGTATTGGTCTCCAGGCTTTGTCCTTCTGGGTACCAAGAATAGCCTTGAGTAAAATCCTATTCCCTGCTCTTGCTGTGGTACTTGTTAAATGGCTTTCATGTCCATGAGGGATAAAACTTGTTTTTGTGCCTCTGCCCATTGACTGCGTGGCAGGTTTGGCATACCGATTGGCCTTGGCAGGGTGTGAAAGTGGAACCTGTAGCCTTGAGATACGATATTTAAGACCCATTTGTCCTGGGTGATCCTGTGCCAATTTTGTGAGAAAAGTGCTAGTTTTCCCCCCAAAGGAGCAGCCAGAAGACAAGTGCTTGGTGTTGGTAGGGGAAAGTCATTGAGACTGTTTCCTGTATGGCGGTGATTTTTGCACTCCTTTTGGAGGTAGAAGCACCCCCATTGCTAAGGCCTGTATGAGACTTGGAGCTGTGATCTGCCTCTGGGACGTTTATCTGCCTCTTTATGGCCTGACACTGGAAAGGACCAATTCTTTGTAGGCCAGTTCCTGCTAAATCTGGGAGGCTGTACCTGTAAGAAATCCTTCACTGTTTGCATAGATGTAGCTTTGTCCTCCATTTTCTTCAACACTTCTTCTGCTTAAACACCAAACAAGGTATCATGTTGTAATGGAACATATAATAATTTTGCTTTAACATGATCAGGCAGATTCTGCTCTTTTAACTAAGAATGCCTCCTAATGACAGAACCTGTAACTGCGGCCCTGCAAGAGGCCTCTAGAGAATCAAAACCACATTGCAAAGTATGCTTTCCAACTTGTTCAGCTGCATGCAATAAATCCTGCATTTCTTTGTTTTCTGCACATTCTAAATTTGTCAACATTTTCTGTTTAAGCAGTGACATAAGATATTGCTGATATTTAAGCATATGAAACTGACAATTTAAAGCTCTTACAGCCAAGGTAGCAGAAGTATAAATCTTTTTTCCCCATCTGTCCAGGGCCCTTGAATCCCTATCAGAGGGAATAGTTTTTTGCAGTGGACGCCTTGACCCCCCCTTAGGACCCTGAGAAATAGTTTCTGGGTGAGCAGCAGGGTTTTTGTAAAGAAATGTATGTGAATCCGGAACACTGTAGTATCTGTCTGGCTTTACAGGAGCTGGTGGTAAAGATTCAGGAGATAGACCGGACTCTGTAAAAACATCATCTACAATGTCTAAAACAGGAGGAATAACAAGGGGTCTGTGCTGGGGTAATAAAAGGAAGTCTCTGAACCTTTTCTTGGATTCAGAGTAATCTTAGCTCTCCCAATGTAAATGCAAATGAATAATCCTCAGGAGGCAAGGCTGAAGGAATGGATTTTTCAGCATCAGAATACTCATAGGGAGGAAGGGAATATTAATGTTCAGAAGAGGAATCAGAGGAAATGGAAAACTGATCTGAAGATTCATATTCTATCTCTTGCCTAGGCCTCTTATCAGGAGGGGGATGGGAACCCCTGATCAAAGTAATTAGGTCTTCGGCCATTTTAAGCATCTGTTTTTTAGGCATGACGTCTGTCCAGGAGAATGCTGTACTTGTTTCTTTGTCTTTAGAGCTGCTTTAGTCTTTGCCTTTGAAACTGAGGTTGGCTTTACATATAACTGTGTAGGTCTGGAAACACCCTCAGAAGCCAATGCCTGCTCAGCGGCTCCGGACCCATCTGAGGGAATAGTTTCAGAGTGTCCTATACCTCGAGTTTCCAGCAGCCTAGTTGGCTCCACGTGGGAGTCTAAAGCGACCTGTGGCTCTGAGGTAGCAGGCGTCAGGCACTGCGAAAGTGCCTCACTGAGAACCAGTGACAGGCCTAGCGGAAGACTCGTCGGTTTTGGACCTCTGATGCCTGTTCATTTCTTTTTCCTTGCGCTTTTTATAAACTCCGGTAATCAGCTGTTCCGACGGCATTATATAATTGAATCTTCGGCCAAAGTAATGAAAGGCAAAATCGTACCGACGCTTAGAGCGTTGGTTAAATCTAGCATAAAAACAACAGCTAGCAACATCATGGTCAGTGCCTAGGCAAGGAATACAGTAAGAATGAAAATCCTTATGAGGTATTTGCTTCCCACAAGAAAAACAATGGTTAACTTTCTGACATCGGTCTGGAGCAAGAAAAAAAAAGTTTCCCCAATGGGGTACTTGGCTTTAATGAAAACTTCGGATCTGAAATTCGATTTTGAAAATCTCAGGAGTCTGCCAATTGGCACTTGCGAACTGTTTTTGCTTCGGGTACTGCGCAGCAAGAAAGACTTAAAATGGCGTCGGCTGCATCTATTATAGCCCTGGCGCTTATGTCAGGGAAGGGGCGACAGCAACCGACGCCGGACCTAAACTTTGGAATTCGGGCCGACTGAGGGTCCAAATGTAATGACTGCAACACTGAAACACGAACATCGTAGAACTTTTCCCCCTTTTGTGGGTTACAGAAAAAGATGGGCAAATTGGTTGAGAGCCACACTGGATACCACTTTAGGCATGAAAGTTGGGTTAGTCCTGAGGGAGAACCTTGTCAGCATGGAAAATGATTAAGGGCTCTACATCCATGAGTGCTTGCAGCTCTGAAACTCTTCTAGCAGAGGTGAAGGCCAGAAGCAAGCCTGTTTTCCGTGAGAGGAATTTTAACTCTGCTGAAGCTACAGGCTCTCAAAGGGGGGTAGTGCGAGTTTTTCCAACACAAAGTTAAGGTCCCAAGCTGGGGTAGGAGCTCTTCTGGGTGGCCTTAAATTGTTAGCCCCTCTTAGGAAGGGTTTGAGGAGAGGGTGTGAACACGGGTGGCTCTGTGCTGTAATGAGCAGAGATGGCAGAGGCATGAATTTTAATAGAAGAGAAGGATAGGCCCATCTGTGTAGTATGTCTGCTAAGTAATTGTCTGCATAGGATTTTCTAGTGCTGGGGCATCTGGCCTGACAACATACAGGACTTGTTTGCTTAGGCTGGCAGCTGGAGGAGAGTTCAGGGAATAAGCCAGGCTGCCAGATTCAGGGTCTGCAATTGTGGATGAAAGAATTATACATTCTTTTGGTTCAGCAGTGTTGGGATCTGAGGTAGGTGCCATGGTGGCAGGGGTGACAGGCTGTGCAGCAGTGGGTACCAGTGCTGGTGTGGCCAGTCTGGGGCAAGATTGCCCTTGATTTTTCCTCCCTTATTTTGAGCAGTACCCTTGAAATTAGTGGTAGAGGGGGAAATGCAGAGAGGTTTACCCAGTGGAAGGATAGAGCATCCACTTTACAGGCCTTGCTGTGAGGTTCCATGGTGCAGAATTTGCTGAGCTGGTGATTGTTTTGGAAGGCAAAGAGGTCCACCTTCAGGGTGCCCCATCTTTGGGTTACAAGGCTGAAGTTTCTGTGGTCTAGCAGGTTTCTGCTCAAGTTGTCTGCCAGAGAGTTTAGGGAGCCTGGCAGGAATTATGCTAGCAGGTGAATTTGCATGGTTGAAGCAGCATGCCAAAGGGTCATGGCGAGCCTGCAGAGAGGATAACAGCGAGTTCCTCTCTGCTTGTTGATATACCATATCACTGTGGTGTTGTCGATTTTGATCACTAGAGGCCCTGGGGCGAGTAGGGGTCTGAAAGCTGTCACGGCGTGCTGAACAGCTAGCATCTCTTTTTGGTTGATGTACAGATGTATTTGATTTGGGCTCCAATGGCCCTGAATGCACCTACCATCCAGGTGTGCACCCCAGGCATAATCTGATGCTTCTGTGGTGAGGGTCTGGGCAGCATGGGGTTGTGAGAAGGGAAGACCCTTGTGGTTGCATGCTGCTGCCCACCAAAAAAAAAAAAACTTTCCTTAGACAGGGTATCATACGTATGAGAGTTTCCAAGTCTTGAGAGTGTTGACATCAAAGGCCTTTTGGGTATCACTGTAGTTTCCTCATATGCAGTCTGGCATATGGAACAAGTAGAATGCAGGCGGCCATGAACCGTAAAGCTTGCAGGATTTTCCTTGCGGATAACTGCATTCTGGTGGCTAGTTGAGAGAAGTAACCAGTCAGGAAGGCTTGTTTTTCTGGAGTAAGGAATGCCATCTGGGATGCTGTGTCCAGCCTTGCTCCCAGAAATACAATTTTTTTGAGTGGGGACTTGATTGATGTCTTCTTTATTCCAGAAAATAGAAGCACGCAAATAACTTCAGACACGCAAAACAAAGAAACGCTGCATCAGTAAGACTAAATTAAATTAGTTTCCAAAGCCAACAGCAAGTGCTTTCGTCTCTCCACCCAGAGACTTCAGACAGTTGTCATCTCTGGGTGGACAGACTGAAGTGCTTACTATTGGCTTTCAAAACAAATGTATATTCTTCTTACTGACAGCGTTCATCTTAATCTTTTCTTTTATTTTATAGTATACCCCAGGGAGGTCAGTAGGTCCATTACAAAGGTCAAGTGCTGTAACAGCTTTTCCTGTCTGCCTGAATCAGGCAGTCTAAGTAAGGGTAAATCTGAATTTTTCTGTGTCTGCCAAAAGACATGGTTGGAGCCAGGCATTGTGGGAAAACTCTGGCAGCAGTGGATAAGCCCAAAAGGAAGAGCAGAGAAAGTACAGTTTTGTACCTACCATAAATGTAGATGTTAGAGTGTTCAAACTGTTGCAGGCATTACACTTGGGTTATCCTGCCGTCAGGCGGTCCCGCAGTCGGCCTGAGTTCCAAAGTCTTGGTCCGGCGTCGGTTGCTGTCGCTTCTACCCTGTCGTAAGTGTGCCAGGGGTATACAAGATGCACCAGACGCCATTTTCTTCAGTTTTTCTTGCCCCAGTTGTCAGGTGCCCCCAAGTAGGAAGGCAATATATATTGCTAATCAGAAATATACATATAAAATAAAAACAATAGCTTCAGTTACCAGCAAATACACCCCAAAGGTTGTTTAGGATAGAAATGAATAGATAAATCCAGGTAGTTCAGAGGGGAAATGGGAAGGGTAACCTCGACTGCAGCAGTGTGAACACTCGGACATCTACATTTATGGTAGGTACAAAACTGTACTATGTTCATTGTGTTACACTGCTGCAGTCATAACACTTGGGTAGAATCCCAAAGCTGAGGTTGGGTGGCTGGTCTATAAAAAGTTAGGCTTGGCTATGAGGCCCTGCAGAACTGCAGTGGCAAAGCCTGATCTGGATTTAGAGTAAAGAGGCAGGTGGTAATGCTTGGTAAAGGTGTGCACTGAACTCCAAGTTGCAGCCTCCAAAATTTCATTGGTAGGTACACCTCTGAGAAAGGCTGTTGAAGTGGCTGTTGCCCTGGTGGAATGTGTCCTAATGTTATTTGGGACTGATTTTCCATGCTGTGTGTAGCAGTAACGAATCCAGTGTCCTATCCATTTGGATATAGTCTGCTTTGAGATAGCCTTGCCCTGTGATCCTGCAGCATATGCTACAAACAGTTAATCAGGTTTTCCTGAAAGCATTTGTTTTGTCCAAGTAGAAGCGTAGCTGCCTGTGTATGTCCAGAGAGTGCAGAAGTCTCTCCCCTTTATTCTGGGAATTTGGAAAAAATGTTGGCAAATGAATTGTTTGGTTAAGAGCCACACTGGATACTACCTTTGGCATAAATGTTGGGTTTGTCCTTAGAGAAACCCTGTCCGGATAAAAAATAAAACGTTCCACTGCCATTAATGCCTGTAATTCAGACTCTTCTTGCTGAAGTTATTGCTAGGAGCAGAGCAGTTTTCCATAAGAATTTTATATCAGCTGTATTGGCTGGCTCAAAAGGAGGCAGTGTGAGCTTTTCCAAAACAAAGTTGAGGTCCCATGTAGGTATTGGTGCTCTCCTTGGGGGTCTTATGTTTTTTGCCCCTCTGAGGTACTGTCTTAGCAGTGGATGAAAGAAAATAGGAGGTTCCGTACTGTAATGAGCTGAAATGGCAGAGGCATGGATCTTAATTGATGAGAAGGATAAGCCTTTGTCCAGCACCTCAGTTAGGTATTGTAAAATCTGAGGAATATTTGGAACAAGTGTTTCCTAGGTTCATACTAGGCTATCTGCCCTGGGGCAATTATAAGCCTAGCCTGATTTTGTTTGGCTTACGCCACCCCTTGATTTGAGTATACTGTGCCCTTTTTACGGTTTAGTTTACTGTGCCTCTGTCTAATAGTAACACGAAGTAATCCTCGGAACAAACCTACGATCCCCCATCCACTCAAGATTCTTCTTGAAGAGATTCAATGAGGTGCTCTGCCTAACATGAATTGGAATTCTATTCCAGAGCGAAGGGATCCTCTGGGTTATGAATCTGTCCCTCCAGCAAGTCCTATTTATTTCTGTGCTGAGGTTCAAGTCCCTCAAGCGTGTGGCTCTAAGGGATTTAGATTTACTGAGGTGGAGCATGTCCATTAATTCTGGATTGGACATAGCTTTATACGTCAGGCATAGATCGCCTCGAAGTAGGCGGTATGCAACCGAGTAGAGCTGGAGTTTTTTTAACAGAGCAGAATATGGCATCTGTTTGAGTCCCTTGATCCTCTTGGTGAGGTACTTTTGGGGTCTAATTGCTGCAGGTGTCGGGTAAGGTACATCCCAAAAGGGGCATTGTATTCTATGATGGGCCTGATGAGGGATGAATAAAGGGGCACGATTACCTCTCTTGATCTAGATGTGAATCCTTTCATGATGAGGTGGGCCATGTAGAAGGTCTTTCTAACCACTTTGGCAATGTGGTTGTCAAAGGAGAGATTGCTATCAACTTGGGTCCCCAGATCCCTAATTACTTTCTCTGTACTTAATAGTTTACCGCCTATGTGGTAGTTTGTGGGCACATTGTTTTTGCCAAAGGGTATGACTATACACGTTTTGGCATTTAGCTTTAGACCATGGCTCTGGCACCAGTTATCAGTCTCTGTGAGACCTTTTTGAAGGATGTTTGTGTCAGCTGGAGAGGCTATTATGGCGCCCAGTTTGCAGTCATCTGTGAACCTGGTGAGCCATAGTCCTCCCACGTTGGCCTGTACCTCGAAAAAGTATATACTGAACAAGAGCGGTCCCAGGACAGAACCTTGTGGGACACCACTTGTGACTGGTTTCGAGTCTGACATGGCTCCAGCAACTCTCACTCTGTGGGTTCTGTATTTGAGCCAGTTTGCAACCCATCTTGTGACATAGGTGTTTATATTTAAGCTGGATAAGCTTAGCTATGATGCCCGCGTGGGGTATTGTGTCAAATGCCTTTGCTAGGTCTAGATAGGCTGTGTGGACTATCTTCCCTTCATCTATGGTTTTGGTGACTTTCAAAGAAGTCAACCAGGTTCAAAAGGCAGGATCTGCCCTTGACAAAGCCGAATTGGGTAGGATCTAGTGTCTGTAGGTCCCCGATGTCTTTGTTTATGAGCTCCATGATGATCCTCTCCATAGCCTTGGAGACTAAGCTAGTCAGGCTTATGGGGCGATAGTTTCCAGGGTCCGTGGAGGCTCCACCTTTGTGGAGTGGGACCACTGTTGCTGTACGCCATTCTGTGGGCACATATCCTGTAGTGAAGCCGAGATTGTACAGCTGTTTTATTTGAGGGATTAGTTCTTCTTGGAGTTCATGTAGGATGCAACCCGGGATGCCATCTGGTCCCATGGAAGCAGCATTTTTTGCTTTGGAGGGGGCAGCCTTCACCTGAGCATCAGAGATGTTTGGGAGGCAGCCCCCTGCCGGGATAGACACTTGCTCTTTTTTTTTTTGGGGGGGGGGGGGTTTGCACTGAACCTGTCTGTCAGGATATTGGTGATGTCTGTGGGTTCAGTGTATTTTTTGTTGCCTATAATCAACTCAGAACAAGTCTGGGAGTTGCATCCCAGGTTCCTAACATAACTGAAAAAAGCCTTATGATTGTCTTTAGTGTCCTGTGCAATTTATCTCTCAAAGCTGGCCTCGTAATTTTTTGCTAGTACTGATCAGAAATGCCTTCCCTATTAGGGATTTTGCTCTATCATGTAGTATCTTCCTCCTCCTGTTGTACAGTCTATTTATGGCTGGGGTCCACCAGACTGGACGCCTGCCTTTGGATGATTGGGTCTTGGTTTAGTTTGGGATAGCTTGATCCATGCATTCCTGGAGACGTCCGTAGAATGCGTTTAAATAGGATTCTGCAGTTTGGGCCGTAGTTTCCACTGGCCCTGGGGCCTTGAAAGATTTCACTTCGGTTTTGAGAAGTGAGAAGTTGGCTTTTGAGAAGTTTTTCACTGTGGTTTTCTGGGCTGGGGGTGCGGTTGGGATGTGGATATCCAGTGAAATTAATTTATGGTCTGATCTTACCAATGAAGGATATACTTCTGGTATGGAGCATAGAGTCCCCATGTTGGTAATGATCAGGTCTAGTATGTTATCCCCTCTTGTGGGAGTGGTGACTAGTTGTTCCATAGCATTTGAGTTTACAATTTCCAGGAACCTTTGGGCTAAGGTGCTGGGGGGCTTGAGTAATGCTCCCAATTTATGTTTGGGTAGTTGAAGTCACCCAATATAATGGTGTTCGGAGAGATCTTCATGTTCTCCAATGTTTTCAGGAAAGCAGAGTGGGATTCCTGACTGAGAGGGTGGTCTGTAGGATGCTATAAACTGAAAAGCAGTTTTGCCCACTGTTAGTTGCACATGGATGGTCTCCGATACTTCATGCAATGCCACTAACCTGGAGGTGTGGATATCCTTGATAAATATGTAAACTCCCCCTCCTTTTGTGGTTCGGTCTGGGTTTTGGGGCCGAAAAGCATGATATGAGGTATAACCTGGTAGTGCTGGGGTGCTCTCTGGAGCCTTGAACCAGGTTTCTGTCACTGCACAGATATCGATGTTCTCAATACTAAGGAGAGCTTCGAGTGCGTGCATCTTGAGGTTAAGACTTCTGGCGTTTAGCAGCATTACCCTTAGTTTCTTGTACCTTGTGCTGTCAATGGAGGTGGGTTTGACTTTTGAGCCTTGCCTAAAAAAGGCACTATGGGGGTGGCCAGAGCCTTTGCCAGTATCCGAAAGCCCAGTGGTGACAGGTGCAAGCAGTCCCTGGCGAAGCAACGTGGCTTGTCGAGCATGTCATCCCAGGCTGATAGACAATGGATCCCCTTTGAATGACACCAAAATTTTATCCAATTGTTAAAATCGATCATTTTGTCTTTGTACTGTGGCATCATTCTAGGTGAGGGTAAGATGCTGCTCAAGGTCAGGGTCATACCGGCCGGGGCTACATGATCAGAGAACTCCTCTAGGTCTCTTTTCATGTAGTCCTGGGAGGTACGTCTCAGGTCATTCACACCAGCATGTACAATGAGAGAGTCATATTTGTATTTGCTTTGGAGTGACCTGAGTGCCTGTGTTATGTGGCAGATCCTAGCGCCCAACAGGCAGCTCACTGTGACCATCTCCTTGTTCAGCCTGGTGAGTGGGACGTCAGTGTGTCTGACAATAGAGTCACCTATTACAAGAGCATAGTTTGTGTTATTCAGCCTTGAGGGCTGTGGCTGCTTGGCACACTGACTTTGTGGGCTATGTGTTGTGCGTGTTTTGTTTTGGGGTAGCGTTTGTTTGGATGTCTGCTTTGGAGGTCTCTGTTGCTTAGGTAGATTTGTATTTAGAGCCTCTGAATATGTTTTAGGGTATTTATGTGTTTGGTTTGCTGATGTGGTGGGACTATGTGATAATGGAATTGTGTTGTGTGAGGTTACCTTCTCCTCCTGACTGGTTATACCAGTTTTGAGATGAGAGAGCTCAGCCTCCAGTTTGGCTGTATGGTTGCATCTCTCACATATATTTGAACCTGTTTGGAGGAGGAGAGGGTTGTCCGTGTACATGAGACAGTTGTAGCATTGCCTCAAAATTCCCAGATTCACAAGCTGGGCTGGAGAGGAAACCATTGACTGACCTTAGGACATGCTAGAGTAATATAGGGAACTGAATTAAGACGGTCCAATAGGGGACAAGGTAATCGTAGAGAGTATAAGAGTAAGTAGTGCTTATGGTTTAATAGTGCTAACTTGTAAGATTACTTATTTGGACCAGTGAAGGGCCTTAGAATGAGAATATGGTGTTTAATTTGAGAGATAGAGCAGTTCTAGGGAAAAAGTGAAGAGCAGACTTTGTGGAGCCAGGAATAGTTTAAACCCAATTAGGTGGCGCTGTCCGTTATTGCGCTATGCACAAAACCACGCAAAAGAGGGTTTTAAGAGAGGAAGCTCTTTTCAGACTTGTTGGCTGTTGAAGCACCCACCAAGAGGAGAAAATGCTGAGAAGGAGCCACTTTTGAGATTTTAAGTATTTTCTTCAGATTATTTTGCTAAGTTTTTCTGCATAGCTGCCTACTTTTAGCATTTTCTGGCTTGTTAAACTTGATTTCTGCATTGGTAACTGTATTTAGAACACAACCTAGAGCTTTTACTGAATTTCCTGTTTGCACTTGTTTTTAAAATCGTTTTTTTCTTAAAACTTGCATTTTATCTGTCACTGGCCTACTACTCAAGTGTGGGGTCATTTACTGCACTGTTATAACTTGATACTTGTGAACCTCAAGTCCTTGTGCCTGGTTCCAAGCAGAGAATCTCTTCCATTTTTCTGCATGAGATTTCCTGGTGCTGCGCCTCCTGGCTTCCAAAATGACATCCAAAACAGCTTTAGAGAGAGGTGTGTTCTGAGTGGCTATATTATTTGCTATGCAGCCAGATGTAAAGTTCTGAGTTGGCTGTGCAGGATCTGATTGTTTTGTTGAGTCAGAAGATGAGGAATTTGAGGTAAAGTCCACGCTGGGCCTTGAGACAAAATCTTTAGGATTGGGTACCAGTGCTGACGTGGCCAGTCTGGGGCAATCTGAATTATTTTTGGCTTCTCTTGTCTGGCTTTTAGGAGTACCTTGGGAAGGAGAAGCAGTGGTGGAAAGGCAAAAACTGTTAGGGTTTTCCAGCTGAATGGTAGAGCATCCACTTCCCATGCTTGTGAGTGACAAGTCCTTGTGCAGAATCTCTGTAGGTGGCAGTTGTGAGGGGAGGCAAAAAGATCTGTGTCTGGGCATCCCCATTTCCTTGTTATCATGGTAAAGACCTGTGGATCTAGTTTCCACTCGTGAGGGTCCATGAGGTTTCTGCTTAGTTTGTCTGCCAGAGTATTTTTCTTTCCTAGCAGGAATTGTGTCTGCAGATGTACTTGATAGGTCAGTGCTGTGTTCCACAAAGTCATGGCTTGCCTGCAGAGGGGGTAGGAATGTGTGCCCCTTGCTTATGTACCACATAACTGTAGTATTGTCCATCTTTAGTAATAGTTGTCCTGGATGTAGTAGATCCTTGAAGGCTGTCAGGGCATTCTGTACAGCTAGTATCTCTTTTTGATTGATATGAAGATGCATTTGGTCAGCGGGCCACGTGCCCTGAATACATTTTCCTGCCATGTGTGCCCCCCAGGCATAATCAGATGCATCTGTTAGTGTCTGCCTGGCTGTGTGTAAAGTGAAAGGCTGTCCCTTGTTGTGGTGACAGGCCAGTGCCCACCATAGAAACTCCTGTTGCAGGCAGGGAATAAGTTATTGTTTCCAGGCTGTGGCAATGTTGAGTCCAAACACTTTTTAGATACTACTGTAGCTTCCTCGTATGCAGTCTTGCATATGGAATTAGTTGGATGCAAGATGCCATGAAGCCCAAAGCCTGCAAAATTTTTCTTGCAAGTAGCTGGGTCTTTGTTGCCATCATTTGAAAGTAATGAGTCAATTGCCTTTGCTCGTCCGGCGTGAGATAAGCCATCTGGGCAGTTGTATTTAAGCTTGCACCCAGGAATATTATCTCGAGAAGGCACTAGTTTTGAATTATTTTCATTTAATGTGTACCCTAGGCAAATTAGTAATCTTTTTACATACGCCAGATGCTTGAGTAGAATGTCCTTGCTCTCTGCTTGAATAAGGCAGCCGTCCAAGTAGGGATATATTTGAATTCCTTTTTGTCTGCAAAATGCAATTACTGGTGCCAAGCATTTTGTGAAGACGCTGGGCGCAGTAGATAAGCCAAAGGGCAGTGCAGAGAATTGGTAATGCATTGAGCCAGCTATGAATCTGAGGTATCTTCTGCAAGACTGACTGATACATGCAGGTATGCCTCTGAGGTCCAAAGTAACTAGCCAAGCCTTCTTGCCCAGCATGGGTAGAAGTTGCTGCAGTGTCAACATTTTGAATTTTGGAACATCCAGGAAAGTATTTAGAATAGACAGGTCCAGTATTGATCTCCGGCTTTGTCCTTTCTGGGTACCAAGAAAAGTCTTGAGTAAACTCCTTGCCCCTGTTCTTGCTGTGGTACTTTTTGAATAGCCCTCATGTCCATGAGCGCAGAAATGTGTTTTTGTGCCTCTGCCCATTGATTTTGTGGCAGGTCTGGCATACCCTTTGACCTTGGTAGGGTGTGAAAGTGGAACCTTAACCCTGAGAAACAATATTCAGTACCCATTTGTCCTGGGTGATAATGTGCCAATTTTGTGAGAAAAGTGCTAGTTCTCCCCCTAAGGATGCTGCCAAAAGGTAAGCGCTTGGCAATTGCAGAGGAAAGTCATTGGGACCGTTTCCTATAAGGTTGTGATTTGTCTTCTACGCCTTTGGGGGCTGAAGCACCCCACTGTGTAGGTCTGTATGAGCCTTGGGGCTGAGTTCTGCCTCTTGGGCGTCTGTATCTGCCTCTTTGTGGCCTGACACTGGAAAGGGCCAATTTTTAGAAGGCTAGTTCCTACTAAATCTAGGTGGCTGGACCTGTAAGAAATCCTTTACTGTCTGCATTGATTTTGCTTTATCCTCCATTTTCTTTAACGCCTCTTCAGCCTTAACACCAAACAAAGTATCGTGCTGTAATGGAGCATCCAATAATTTTGCTTTAACATGATCAGGTAAACTCTGTTCTTTTAACCAAGCATGCCTGCGAATGACAGAACCTGTAACTGCGGCTTTGCAAGATGCCTTTAATGAATCAAAACCACATTGCAAAGTATGCTTTCCCACTTGCTCAGCTGCATGCAATAACCCTGCATTTCCTTGTTCTCAGGACATTCAGAGCTTGTAAGCATTTTCTGTTTTAGCAAAGACATTAGGTATTGTCAATATTTAAGCATATGAAACTGGCAGTTTAAAGCCCTTACAGCTAAAGTAGCAGAGGTGTAAACTTTTTCCCCCATCTGACCAGTGCTCTAGGATCCCTATCAGAGGGAACAGGTTTTTTTGCAGTGGAAGCTTTGACACCTTTGGGACCCTGAGAAATAGTTTCTGGATCAGCAGCAGGGTTTTTATAAAGAAATGCATGAGAATCTGGAACCCTGTAGTACCAATCTGGCTTAACTGGCGCAGGGGGTAAAGAATCAGGAGTCAAACTGGATTCAGAAAAAACATCAACAATATCTAGTACAGTGAGGATAGCAAGAGGCCTGTGCTGAGGCAATAAAAGAAAGTCTGAGCCTTTTCTTGGATTCTGAATAATCCTGGCTCTCCCAATGGAAATGTTCCCTCATGGTGTGCAGGGTTTCCCCAAAAGAGTAGTCCTCAGGAGGAGAGGCTGAAGGGATAGATTCTTCAGCATCAGAGTCCTCATAGGGAGGAAGAGAATATCCCTGTTCTGAAGAGGAATCAGAAGAAATAGAAACCTGGTCAGAGGAGTCATGTCAGTGTCTTGCCTAGACCTTTCATCAGGAGGGGATGGGAGCCCCTGACCCAAGTAATTGGGTCCTCTGCCATTTTGAGCATCTGTTTCTTCGGCATGGATAACTGTCCAGGAGAATGCTGTACTTGTTTCTTTGTCTTTAAAGGTGTTTTAGACTTTGCCTTGGCTGCTGAAGAGGTCTTGATACTTTGCCTTGGCTGCTGAAGAGGTCTTGATAGTAAGCTGTGTAGGTCTGAAAACACCCTCAGAAGCAGATGCTTGCTCAGTGGCTCCGGACCAGAGGGAATTGTTTCCGTAGGCCCAATACCTCGAGTTTCCAGAGCCCTAGCTGTCTCCACGTGGGAATCGGAGGCAGCCTGTGGCTCTGAGGTGGCAGGTGTCAGGGGCTGCGAAAGCGCCTCACTGAAAACCAGCGACTGGCCTAGAAGAGGCTTCGTAGTCTGTTTTGGACCTCGGATGCCTGTCTTTCTTTGTCCTTGCGCATTTTATGGATTCCGGTCGTCGGTTGTTCCGACGGCATTATATAGTTAAACCTTTGGCCTAAGTAATGAAAAGCAAAATCAAACAGACGCTTAATAGTGCGTTGGTCGAATCTAGCACAAAACTGACAACTAGCAATGTCGTGGTCAGGGCCTAGGCAAGGAATACAGTAAGAATGAAAATCCTTGAGGTATTTGCTTCCCACAAGAAATACAATTAACTTTTACTGACATCGGACTGGAGCAAGAAAAAATTTCCCCAAAGGGGTACTTAGCTTTATTGAAGACTTCGGATCCGAAATTCAAATTCGAAAAGCTCAGGAGTCGGCCGACCTGCACTTGCAAACTGCTTTTGCTTCGGGCACCGCGTGGCAAGAAAGACTGAAGAAAATGGCGTCAGCTGCCTCTTATACACCACTGGCGCAATGACGTCAGGGAAGAGGCGACCGCAACCAACGCCAGACCAGGACTTTGGAATTCAGGCCGACTGCGGGTAGCCTGCCAGCAGGTAACCCAAGTGTAATGACTGCAACAGTGAAACACAATGAACATCTGATAGCGTGTGCAGCCTGCTTTGAAGCGTAGTTATCTTCTGCAAGATTCCCCGATTGGGATGTACAGGTATGCCTCCTTTAAATCTAGTGTTGCCAACCAGGCATCCTTGCCTAGCATAAGAAGCAACTGGTGAAGAGTAAGCATCTTGAAATATGGGATCACCAAAAAGTGTTTAGGATAAAGAGATATAGGCTAGGACGCCAGGAGTGGTCTTTTCTGGGAACCAGAAAAAGTCTCTAGTAGAAACCTTGTCCCCTTTCCTCTTTTGGGACAGTTTGATTAGCCCTTATACATGAGAGAGAGAACTTGCTTTTGAGCCTCTGTCCACTGATTTAGGGGTATAACTGGCCAACCGTTTAGGGTTGGTAAAGTGTGTAAGTGGAATCTGTATACCTGGAAAACTATTTGAAATCCATTTGTCCTGGGTAATGAGTTCCCAGTTTTTTGCCTGCAGAGCAATATTTCTCCCTAAAGGAGCAATCAGTTGAGAAGGGCTTGGAAGTTTTAAAGTTAAATCATTAAGACAGTTTACCATTGGGGGGGGGGGTCTTACTACTCCCTGCTTTAGAAGTGGGAGCCCCCCACTGCTTAGTCCTGTGCGTACCTTGGGACTGAAGCCTGAGTGTTCTGCTGGGTCTGGGTTTGGACTGAAGGCCTGGAAGAGGCAGGAAAGGACAGATTCTTAGAAGGCCAATACCTACTAAATCTTGGAGGCTGCACTTGCAGGAAATCTAACAGTTTGCATAGATTTCGGCTTTTCCTCCATCTTTTTAAGTACTACTACTTTGTTGCCAAACAGGCAATCCTGGTTTAAGGGATCATCCAACAATTTAGCTTTAACAATTATCTTGCAAAGACTGCTCCTTAAGCAAAGACTGCCTTCTATGTACAGATCCAGTAACAGCAAACCTGCAAGATGCCTCTAGTGAATCAAAACCACACTGCAAAGCATGTTTTTCAACTTATAAAAAATAAAACATGGAAAAAGCACCACGCTAGGAAACAAAAACTGTATGTTAGCGCTTTTGTTTACTAAAAATATGTAAACTTCTTCATACAATTCACAAACAAAAAATCAACCCTTAAATACTTTAAAAAACATGACATCATTTCCTGAAACAACCTTACCTCAATTTAAAGTAAAAGAACATAAAATGTAAAGTGTAAACTACATAAATCTATTCATAGATACTATGTTAAATTATTTTCTCGTAAAATTCAGTATATTTTTTATCTTAATAAAGCTTTAAGTTTTAAAGTGCTCCTGATAGAAATTACATCATTTAAACCTGGTGGGACCAAAGCATTTAATTTCAACTGCCATAAAACTTCTTTTTCTTCAAGTTTTAGGCTAGTCGGTCCCCCTCTTTCATTCTCAGATACTTTTTCAATAGCCATGAATAAAAATTCATGCTCAGGGAATGATAAAATATGCCTAGCTAGGACATTGGTAGTGTTCCCTTTGTTAATTGCATAGTAGTGTTCATAAATTCTGTTTTTCAGTGGTCTATCAGTTTTCCCTATATGAAAAGCCTGGCATTTAGAGCACAAAGATAGACCACTTCCCTAGTGTTACAATTAAACTTCCCATTGATGTAAAACTTTTTTCCTTTTACTGTAAATGAGTTACTCACTTTTATATACTTGCACCAATGACAATTTTCACATATGAACATCCCTTTATGTGGGCAGTGCACATTGGAATTATTTTCCAAAAGTGCTTTCAAATTACATCCCTTACGAAAAACCACTTGAGGATGTTCATTAATGTGTTTACTAATTGACTGATCTTCTGATAAATAACACCAATTTTTGAAAATAATAGTTTTTAAAGATGGAGCATCCAAAGAAAACGTGGTAATACAACTAGATGCAAATGAACCCTCTTTCTCAAAGCTCTTTACATTATTAAAGTCCTGTAAAAGTGGGCAATCAAAAGAGGTGGTCAAATCATCTGACAAGTCCACTCTAGATTCAATAGTTGTTTCATTCTCTTAACTGTAAAATTGGTTTAAATAAACCACTTGCCCTTTTATTCCTCACCTCTTCAATAAGTTCACCCACCAATCTAGGTGGGTACCCACGTTTCATGAACATATCTTTTCAAAACATACATTCTTGAAAAAAGTCATCCTCCAAAGTCACCATCCTGGCAGCCCTAACGAGTGGTCCTTTCACCACACCCCTTTTCTGGTGGTAAGGATGGCAACCGGAGAAGTGCAAAAATGCATTAGAATATGTGGATTTCCTAAAAATCTTGGAAGTAAAACTATTTTTCTTAATATTCTTTGTTAGTTCCACATCCAAGAATGAAATCCGTTCTGTTTGGAATTCCCATGTAAATTTCAAAAACTTGGTGTATTTAGTAATTTGTTCAACAAAGGTAGTGGCAGAGGCGATATCTCCTCTCCACAAAATGAATATATCATCCAAGTAATGGGGTGTACCATGCGGTCCTCTCCTGAAAGATGGTGTCAATGAACAAATAATGCTTTTCCCAAAAAGCCACAACAGCATTAGCAAAAGTTGCTCCACAGGGGGACCCCATGGCTACACCAGATTTCTGGAGGTAAAATTGTTTGTTGAACAAAAAGTAATTATTATTAAGGACTAGTTCCAATAAGTATATGATTAAATCAATACTTTGGTCCTTCTACCGGTTTTTCTAAAAGAAAGTCTCACCCATTCACATCCAAGTTCTTGTGGAATAGATGTATAAAAGATCGCAAACATCAACTGTAAAAAAATTAAGGGCCTTGTCAAAAGGGAAGTTATTAATAGTTTGCAAAAAATCCCGTGAGTCTTTGCAAATCTGCACCTCATTTTTCAAGGCCTCCTTAAGTTTACAATCAACAAATTTGGCACACCCATATGTGATAGATTGTCTCCTATCAATGATGGGACGAAAGGGTGGTTTTGCAAATTTTTGTGTATTTTTGGTAACCCAAAAAGGGTCGGGGTAATTGGATAAATGATTTCCAAATAATTCATAAGGTCCAAATCAATACGGCCTTCAATGAACAAATCTTTGATGAACCCAGTGATCCTACGGTAAAGCTCCATTCATCTCATTAAGAGACACTTGCATGTAAGCTTCACTGTCAAGTAATGACTCCATGTTCAGTACATAATCTTCCCGGTTCATGAAGACCAACCCACCCCCTTTATCTGGTTTCATAATACGAATGTTTGCAAGTTTCAACCCCTGTAAAGCATCTTTCTCAGTTTGGGTAAAGTTATTGTTAAAAATGTTACTAGGACAGTATGTACCCCTAAGTGAAATAAAATCATTTTCACATATTTTTTCAAAAAGGGCAATAGTGGGGTGCAACACAGGGTTAAAGATGCTGGCGACTAAAATCTTTCGTGAGACTCGAATTACTACCTAAAAGAACATTTAAATTAAATTTTCTTGTAAAAGTTTTCAAGTCAATGTTCTTTCCAAATTACTCCTTAAAGTGGGAACAAAAGAAAGCCCTCTAGCTAAAATCTGAGTGCAGAATCAGGAGCAAAAGAGGAATAATTATAAATTTTGAAATCATTAGAACTATTACAAAGAATACATAAATTGTGTTCAATTTCTTTAGAAACAATAAAATTAGTCACTTGGAGAGATTATCTCCTCTTCCTGTTCTGTTTCTTCCTCTTCCACTGACTTTGATACTGGACTTGATTCCGTTGCCCCCCAGTGTTCACATTTCTGTGGGTTTGAAAACCCTGATTCTGTTTTTGATTCTTAACACTGTTAGGGTCAGAACTGTTGTTCCTATTTTTACTCGCAAGTCTCTCACTCCTACTGGTGAACTCACTGCAGTTGCATCCAACGGTATATTATTGTTGCCAAGTCCAATGAATATATCCCCGGAGGAGGTCTGGTCATAGTCTATGTTCGTACCTTTAAAAAATTCAAGGGAGGTGAGGGGTAAGCAACACCCTTTTCGTATGCAATAGATTCCCTATTTAGTTTCTTGACCTTGTTTTCTTTTATCTTTGATAAAGCACTCTCCATACTCAAAAAAATTCGAAGTCAAATTTATACCGCGGAAACTGGACGTCAAACCTAATGCTGTTGTCTAAGTCCGCCAGCTCTTTTTTAAAAACCTCTATTTGTCGACCATAGTCTTTAAACATTCAATCAGTTCAATACCCTGTTTGTCAAAAAGGCAAAGTAATTCTTCATGAAATGGAGAATTGGCAATCAGGCCTGTTGGAAATCTCCATTGTCTAAGTCCCTTTTGGACTGGTTTTCTTTTTACACACACTGCTAGATACTGAACCTCTATCTGTAGCTTATTAAATTTAAAAAGTTTGAAATCAAACAATTTCAATTTATTAGATAAGGAGTCCTCGTGTTCAACGGAACCCCTACTGTTATTATTGCTGATGCTACTACTGGTAAAACAAGCTGGTTCTTTAAGCCAGTCATTTAATGATGGTAGAGAATTAGGCGTACTTACTATATTGACGTTTGCTGTGTTAGAAATAAGCCTTTCACTCGCTCCATTCGGGTAGTGTGCCTGGACACCAGAGCAAGGTAATCCTGAAGAGTGGGAAGTTTTGGTAGTCACATTTCCCCGATCCTTCAATCCTAGGGTAGATCCACGGTTACTGGACGCTAAAAAAACGGAACTTCCAGGTTTCAGAGGTAAGGCAGTTGCAACTTGATTGGATAAAATGTCAACTCGTTGCGAAAGTAATTCAATGAGAGCAGTCAATTTCCCCATTGACACCGATTCGTTACTGGTAGTTGGTTCCATAGTGTTGGAAAGAGTCCTAAGTCAAATAAGACTTGTGAACCAGAAGTAGAAAGACCTTGTGTTCCAGCAGTAGTGCGATTCTCCATAAACAGACAAGCAAACTAAATAATTCAACAAACTAATAAAAAATAAAACAAGGAAAAAGCACCATGCTAGGAAACAAACTGTATGTTGGCGCTTTCGTTTACTAAAAATATGTAAACTTCTTCAGACAATTCACAAACAAAAAGTCAACCCTTAAATACTTTAAAAAAACATGACATTTCCTGAAACATCATTTCCTGAAACATCATTTCCTGAAACTTGAAGAAAAAGAAGTTTTATGGCAGTTGAAATTAAATGCTTTAGTCCCACCAGGTTTAAATGATGTAATCTCTATTAGGAGCACTTTAAAACTTAAAAGCTTTAAGATAAAAAATATACTGAATTTTACGAGAAAATAATTTAACATAGTATCTATGAATAGATTTATGTAGTTTACACTTTACATTTTATGTTCTTTTACTTTAAATTGAGGAAATGATGTTTCAGGAAATGATGTTTCAGGAAATGACGTCATGTTTTTTTTAAGTATTTAAGGGTTGATTTTTTGTTTGTGAATAGTCTGAAGTTTACATATTTTTAGTAAACGAAAGCGCTAACATACTGTTTGTTTCCTAGCGTGGTGCTTTTTCCATGTTTTATTTTTTATTAGTTTGTTGAATTCTTTAGTTTGTTTGCTTGTATGTTATCCAACTTGTTCAGCAGAATGCATTAAATCCTGTAAATCCTTACTTTCAGCACAGTCAGGAATTATATTCTGTATAAACAATCAAATAATGTGCTGTTGATACTTTAACATATGAAACTGGCAATTTAAGGCCCTAATGGCCAAGTTAGCAGAAGAGTATACCTTCTTACCCAATCTGTCCAGTGCCCTGGAATCTCTGTAAGAGGGGGCAGGATTTTTGACAGTTGCAGCCTTTATGCCCGTGGGTCACTGTGAAATAGTCTCAGGATCCGCAGTAGGATTTTTAAAAAGGAACTTGAGAGATAGGAACCCTGTAATATCTATCTGGTTTTCTGGGAGAAGGAGGTAAGGAGTCAGGAGCCAAGCTAGACTCCGTAAAGGCATCAACAATGTCCAGTACAAGGGGATAACTAAAGGCCTGTGTTGGGGGCAGGAGTAAGAAATCTCCAAGCCCCTTTTTAGAATCAGAGTAATCCTGTCTTTCCCAGCGGAAATGCTCCCCAAGATTATGCAAGGCTTCACCAAAAGAGAAATCCTCTGGAGGGGAAGCAGAGGGAATAGAGTCCTCTGCATTAGAATCCTTATAGGCAGATAAGGGTAAATCATGGTCATCAGAAGAAACAGAAATTTCATAATCCTGATCAGAAGAATCATAGCCAAATTCAGTCCTAGGTCTCAGAGGGGGAAGTTTGACTTCCCTTGAATAAAGTAATAACGTCTTCAGCCATTATTTGTTTTTTTAGGCATAGAGGCCTGAACATGGGGGTCTGGGCGTCAGTTTTCTAGGCATGGATCGAGTTTTAGACCTTGAAGAAGATGGCATTGGTTTAATATGCAAGTCAATAGGCCTGAATACACAACTCAGACGCTGGTGCCTGCACAGCAGCTCCAGACCCATCCAAGGTAGAGACCTCCGCAGGTTCCACAGCTGAACCATCTCATGGCATACCAGACTCAGAATGGGTCTCAGTAGAGGCCTGTGAATCTGAAGTAGCGGGCATCAGGGGCTGCGAAGGCACCTCACTGAGCACCGGCGAATGACTTAGGAGAAGCTTCATCGTCTGTTCTGGACCTCGGTCTGTTTCTTTGCATTTTTTGTGAACTCCGGTAGTTGGATTGCTAACTAATGACATTTCAGGGTAATTAAATCTGGATCCAAAATATTCTGAAGCAAAAATACAGACGCTTAATAGTGCATTGGTTAAATCTAGCACAAAACCAACAGCAAGGCACATTATGATCTGGGCCTAGGCAAGGAATACAGTACAAATGAAAATCCTTAGAAGGTACTTTGCTTCCCACAAGTAATGCAATTATTACCTTTTACTGACATCGATAAGGAGCAAGAAAAAGTTTCCCCAACGGGGTACTTAGCTTTAGTTGAAGACTTCGGTTCTGAAACTCTAATGCGAAAATTTCAGGAGTCTACCGATTAGCACTTGCAAACTGCTTCTGCTTCGGGCACAACACTGCAAGAAAGACTGAATAAAATGGCGTCGGCTGCATGTTTTATACCCCTGACGTCATGGAAGAGGAGACAGCAACTGACGCAGGACCCAAGACTTTGTTATTCAGGCCGACTGAGGGCAACCTGCCAGCAGATTACCCAAATGTAATGACTGCAACAGTGAAACACTAAGATCACCACAGTGGGATGATACAGCAAAGGCCGAGCCAAACGTGAGGGTCTCGGAACAGAATGGTTGGGGCCTAGAAGAAATGAAGGCCTCAGGTCATCAAGCAGTGACTTCAATAAGTTTCTTGGGGATATCTAACCTAAAAATAGCCAAGGGGATACTACCCTCATTCACTAGAAAGTAGAGTTTTGTACCTACCATAAATGTAGATGTTGGAGTGTAGACACTGCTGCAGTCATTATACTTTGGAACTCAGGCCAGCTGGGGAACTGCCTGACGATAGGATAACCCAAGTCTGCTGCTGTCGCCTCCTCCTTGGCGGCAGTGCGACAGGGGTATACAAGATGCAGCAGATGCCATTTTCTTCAGGTTTTCTTGCCCCAGATGTCAGGTGCCCCCAAATAGGTAGGCAATTCAAATTGCTAATAAAACATACATAAGAAATGCAAACATACTTTCAGCTACCAGCAAATACTCCCCATAGGTAGTAAAAGGTAGAAGAACCAGGTACGTACTAGCCAGTATGAGGGGAAGGGAGGGTAACCTGGACTGCAGCAGTGTCTACACTAACATCTGCATTTATGGTAGGTACAAAACTGTACTATGTTCATCGTGTGACACTGCTGCAGTAATTACACTTGGGTAGAACCCCAAAGCTGAGGTAGGGTGGTTGGTTCTATAAGGCATTAGGGATGGCTATAAGGCCCTGCAGCACTGCAGAGGCGAAGTCAGCTCTGGGTTTAGAGTATAGAGGCAGATGGTAATGCTTGCTGAAGGTATGCACAGAACTCCATGTTGCTGCTTCCAAAATATCCTTGGTAGGTACTTCTCTGAGGTAGGCAGCTGAAGTGGCTGTTGCCCTGGTGGAGTGAGATCTAATGCTGTTAGGCACAGGTCTTCCATGGTGCGTACAGCAGAAATGTATGCAATGTCCTATCCATTTGGAAATAGTCGGTTTTGAAATAGCTTTTCTCTGTGCTGCTGCAGCATATGCTACCAATAATTGCTCAGATTTTCTGAAAGCTTTGGTTTTGTCCAAGTAGAAGTGTAACTGCCTGTGAATGTCCAATGAATGCAGTAGTATTTCCCCTTTATTCTGTGGTTTTGGATAAAAAGTAGGCAAGTGAATGGTTTGGTTTAGAGACACATTTGAAACCACCTTAGGCATAAACGTAGGGTTAGTTCTTAAGGACACCCTGTCCTGGTGGAAAATGAGGAAAGGTTCCACTGCCATTAGTGCCTGTAATTCTGAAACTCTTCTTGCAGAAGTTATTGCCAGGAGCAGAGCAGTTTTCCAATAAATGTATTTTAATTCTGCCATGCTAGCTGGTTCAAAAGGAGGTAAAGTTAATTTTTCCAAAACAAAGTTGAGGTCCCAAGTTGCAGTAGGTGCTCTACGGGGTGGTCTTATGTTTTTAGCCCCTCTGAGGTACTGTTTTAGCACAGGATTAGAGAAAATTGGTGGATCCGTGTTGTAATGTGCAGAGATGGCAGAGGCGTGGATCTTGATGGATGAAAAGGAGAGGCATCTCAGTCAAATATTGTAGTATCTGAGGAATGTTTGGCACAAGAGGATCAAGGCTGTGAGCCTGGTTCCTGGCACAGAATCTCTTCCAATTATCCGTGTAGGCTTTCCTGGTACTAGGCCTTCTGGTCTCCAGAATGACATCCATAACTACTTTGGAGAGAGGCATTGCTCGTGTGGCTAGGGAATCTTCCATGCAGCTAGGTTTAGTGTCTTTAGCTGGCTGTGGAGTAACTGATTGTTGTGCTGAGACAGCAGATGTGGTACTTGAGGCAAAATCCAGGGGGGTCCTTGTGCTAAGTTTTTGAAGATTGGGTACCAGTGCTGGCGTGGCCAGTCTGGTGCAATCAGGATCATTTTTGGCTCTTCTTGCCTGGCTTTTATGAGTACCTTTGGGAGAAGAGGCAGTGGTGGAAAAGCATATACTTGTAGGTTTGTCCAGCTGAAAGGACATCCACTTTCCATGCTTGCGGATGCTATCTCCTTGTGCAGAATTTCATTAGCTGGCAATTCATTGGGGAGGCAAACAGATCTATGTCCAGGCTCCACCATTTATCATCATTCTGAATATTTGAGGATTCAATTCCCATTTGTGGGGATCCATGATATTTCTGCTTAAGTAGTCTGCTAGTGTGTTTTTCTCTCCTGGCCGGAATTGTGCTTGTAGATGAACTTGATAGTTTATAGCTGTGTTCCACAAGGTCATGGCTTGTCTGCAGAAGGGGTAGGAGTGAGTGCCCCCTTGCTTGTTTATGTACCACATAACTGTGGTGTTGTCTGTCTTTAGTAGTAGTTGTCCTGGATGCAACAGATCCTTGAAAGCTATAAAGGCATTTTGTACAGCTAGCATCTCTTTTTGATTGATGTTAAGATGCCTTTGTTCTGCGGGCCACTTGCCCTGAATACATTTTCCTGCCATGTGTGCTCCCCAGGCATAACCAGATGCATCTGTTGTCAGTGTTTGCCTGGCTGTGGGTTGAGTGAAAGGCTGTCCCTTGTTGAGGTGACAAGCTTGAGCCCACCATCAAAACTGTTGAAGGCAAGGTATTAGTGGTGTAACAGTTTCCAAACTGACAGTGTTGAGACCATACATTCTATAGGTACCATTGTAGTTTCCTCATATGCAGTCTGGCATATGGAATTAGTAGTATGCAAGATGCCATGAAGCCCAAGGCCTGCAGAATTTTTCTTGCAGTGAGTTGGGTCTTTGTTGCCATCAACTGAAAGTATTGCGTCAGTCGTCCTTGCTTGTCTGGCGTGAGAAAAGCCATCTGAGCCGTTGTGTTCAAGCTGGCACCCAGGAATGTTATCTCTTGAGAGGGCACTAGTTTTGATTTCTTTTCACTGACTGTGTACCCCAAGCAACTTAACTTTTTTACAAACGCCAGATGCTGTAGAAGAATGTCCTCTCTCTCTGCCGGAATCAGGCAGTCGCCCAAGTATGGGTAAATTTGAATTCCTTTCTGCCTGCAAAATGCAATTACTGGTGCCAGGCACTTTGTGAAGACCCTGGGCGCAGTAGATAATCCAAAGGGCAGTGCAGAGAATTGATAGTGCACTGGACCAGCTAAGAACCTGAGGTATTTTCTACAGTTTTGTCTGATTGGACCTCAAGGAGGCATACCTGCATGTCCCTAAGTCAAGAGCCAAGCTTGCTTGCCCAGCATGGGAAGAAGCTGCTGTAATGTCAACATTTTCAATTTCGGAACATCCAGGTTAGTGTTTAGTGAAGAAAGATCCAGAATGGGCCTACAGGCTTTGTCTTTTCTGGGAACCAGAAAGAGTCTTGAGTAAAATCCTTGCCCTTGTTCCCGTGGTGGTACCTTCTGAATAGCTCCTATGTTCATGAGTGCCATAATTTGTTTTTGGGCCTCTGCCCATTGATTCAGTGGCAGATTTGGCATTCCTTTTAATCTTGGCAGCGTGTGAAAGTGGAACCTGTAACCTTTTGAAATATTGAGAACCCATTTATCTTGGGTGATCATATGCCAATTGTGATAAGTGCCAGTTTTCCTCCCAAAGGGGCTGCCAAGAGTGTGTTGTTTGGCAGCTGGAGTGGGAAGTCATTGGGGCTGTTTTTTATATGGTTGGTGACCATCTTCCCCTTCTTTCTGGCCTGATGCACCCCATTGTCGAGGCCTGTAAGGACCTTGTGGTTGACCTCTACCTCTTGGCCATCTGTATCTGCCCCTTTGAGGACAGTCAATAACTGGAAAGGACCAATTCTTTGTTGGCCAGTTTCTACTAAATCGAGGAGGCTGAACCTGTAAGAAATCCTTCACTGTTTGCATAGATTTTGCCTTATCCTCCATTTTCTTTAATACCTCTTCTGCCTTAACTCCAAATAAAACATCCTGCTGTAAAGGTGCATCCAGTAATTTAGCTTTAACATGATCTGGTAACGTATGTTCTTTTAACCATGCATGTCTTCTAATGACAGAGCCTGTAACTACTGCTCTGCATGAGGCCTCTAAAGAATCAAAACTTTTAGTTATGTACTTACCATAACTTTAGATGTTTGGGATCCATCTCGCCTACATTCTGTACTGATGGGTTCGGAGCCGATCCTCGGCTCCGACTCAGCACGCTATACTATAGAGCGAAGTCTCTAATTGGCTGAGCTATTCTACATCCCAGGATGCACCACTACTACTTCCCCAGATCTTGTTTGTCCGCACACATGCACACACACACAGACAGTTGATATAACATTGCCAGGTGTTTCAAGATGAAACTGCTAAAATGAACCGTCCAGTCTCTTCTGATCTCCAAGGCAGGGGGAAGGAGGGTGGGTTATTAGGAATGTAGGCGAGATGGATCCCAAACATCTAAAGTTATGGTAAGTACATAACTAAAAGATGTTATGTGATCCTATCTCGCCTACATTCTGTACTGATGGGACAGCGTCCCTAGCACCTGATTCCTGGGTGGCTCACTGGAAAACACTCCTGAGAACTGTGGAACCGAAGGAAGCTCGCCCCCAAGATGCCACATCCAATTTGTAATGAGAAATAAAGGTGTGAGGAGAAGACCAGGTAGCCGCAGCACAAATGTCACTAATGGCAAGCTTGGAATGAAAGGCTGTCGTAGTAGCCATAGCCCTTGTAGAATGAGCTTTCACAGAGGTTGTAAGCTCTCTATTAGAAAGAAGGTAAGTATGACTGATACAGTCTCTGATCCACTTGGCAATAGTGACCTTCGTGACGGCTTTGCCCAATTTATTGTCCGAAAAGGACACAAACAACTGATCTGTTTTCCGTGTTTGGTGCGTCCTATCTAAATAAAAACGCAATTGCCTGTGAACATCCAATGAGTGGAAGATGTATCCCGCTCTGAGTAGTTGGGGAAGAAAAAGTACAGTTTTGTACCTACCATAAATGTAGATGTCCGATAGGCATGCATCTGCAGTCCTTACAAATGGGTTGTCCTGTCGTCAGGCAGCCCTTCGGTCGGCCGGATTCCAAAGTCTGGGTCTGGCCTCGGCTGGTGTCGCACTTCACCCGACGTCATAGCTGCAGTTCTTCGGGTATAAAGGCATCAGCCGACGCCATTTTCCTCAGTGTTTCTTGCCCCAGATGCCAGGTGCCCTCTAGGAAGGCTAAATTTGGATAAATGCAAATGGTTCCAAATAGTAGAGAGCAAATAAAAAATAAGCATGTATGTACATATATACAAACAAATACACCATAATAGATTCCCCAGCCAGCTACAAGATGGGCAAATACCCTAGGAGTACCACAGAGGGAAGGAGGGTGGGTAATCCTGACTGCAGATGCATGCCTATCAGACATCTACATTTATGGTAGGTACAAAACTGTACTATGTCCTTCAAGGATGCATCTGCAGTCCTTACAAATGGGTAGAATACCATAGCCAAACTGGGGAGGAGGAGAAATAAGATTATGGTGTAGTTAAGATCCCTTGCAAAACAGCAGTGGCAAAACCTGCTCGGGATCTGGAGTATAAAGGTAAATTATAATGCTTGGCAAATGTATGCACGGAGCTCCAAGTAGCAGCCTCTAAAATGTCTTTGGTAGCCACTCCTCGTAGAAAAGCTGTGGTAGTGGCTGTAGCCCTTGTAGAGTGAGGCCTGATGTTTTCTGGAGTTTTCTTCCCATGGTAGGAGTAACAAAATCTAATGCAATTTCCTATCCACTTAGAGATTGTCTGTTTTGAAATTGCTTTTCCTTCCATTCCTGTTGCATATGCTACCAGTAGCTGGTCAGTTTTTCTATTGCTCTTGGTCCTGTCCAGGTAGTAGCGCAATTGTCTATGTACATCCAAGGTATGCAAAAGTCTTTCTCCCCTGTTCTGTGGGTTGGGGAAGAATGTAGGTAGGTGGATAGCGATTTAAAGATACCCTGGAGACCACCTTTGGCATAAAAGTAGGATTTGTTCTCATGGACACTATCTTGATGGAAGATCAGGAAGGGCTGTACTGCCATTAATGCCTGTAGCTCAGATACCCTTCTTGCTGAAGTGATTGCAAGCAGGAAAGCAGTTTTCCATGATAAGTATTGTAATTCTGCTGTTGCTGCTGGTTCGAAAGGAGGGAGTGTCAACTTTTCTAGCACAAAGTTCAAGTCCTATGCTGGCAATGGTGGCTTCCTAGGTGGTTTTACATTTTAATTCCTCTCAGAAACTGCCTAAGCAGAGGATGTGAGAAGACTGGAGGATCCAAGTTGTATTCTGCTGAAATAGCTGATGCATGAATCTTAATGGAAGAATAGGACAGGCCGTTGTGGAAGAGCTCTGCCAAGTATTCTAGGATGTTGGCTATGTTTACCAGTGACACATTTTCTCCTTTTGCAGTACTCCAAATGTGATATCTTTTCCATTTTGCTGAATAATTTTTTCTTGTTGAGGGTCTGCGAGCCTCCAAGATAATGTCTTTAACCCTTTGGGATAAATTTGGGTTATTTGGTGTTATGCAATGTTCCAGGCAGTCAGCTGCAGTGTTTTCAGGTTTGGATGCAGGGTGTTGTACTTGTTCTGTGTTAACAGTAAGGGAAGTAGGGGTAGAGGCCATATTTGTTCCCGAGACATGCTCCTCAGTAATGGGTACCAATGTTACCTTGGCCAGTCTGGAGCTAGCAGGATGATCCTTGGACAGTCCTCTTTGGTCTTCAATAGCACCTTGTGCATCAAAGGAAGTGGTGGGAATGCATATGCTGTCAGGTTTTTCCAACTGAAAGATAGGGAGTCCATTTTCCAAGCAAGTGGGTGGCACGTCCTTGTGCAGAATTTCTTCAGTTGGTGATTGCGTGGGGATGCAAATAAGTCTATTTCTGGTAGTCCCCATTTTCTTGTAATGGTTTTGAAGATGTCCAGATGCAGCATCCATTCGTGGGCATCCGTGGTAGTTCTGCTTAGTATGTCTGCCAAAATGTTTTCATTTCCTGGCACAAAAATTGCTTGTAACTGAATGTTGAAGCTCAGGGCCACATTCCAGAGGTTCATTGCCATCCGGCATAGAGGGTACGAATGTGTGCCTCCCTGTTTGTTGATGTACCACATAACTGTGGTGTTGTCTGTCCTTATCAACAGTTGACCTTGTCGAAGAAATGGTCTGAATGTCTGAATTGCCAGTTTTACTGCCAGCATTTCCTTTTGATTTATGTGTAGGTGCAGCTGGTCTTGAGTCCATAAGCCTTGTATGCACTTGTCCAGCATGTCGCCCCAACCGAGGTCTGAGGCGTCCGTTGTGATGGTCTGGCTTGGTTGAGTGCTGTGGAAGGGCAGTCCTTTGTTTGATTGACAGGCCTGAGCCCACCATTGGAATTCTTGCTTCAGGCATGGGATTATTGGAATTTGGGTTTCTAGGCTGTGCTTGTGCAGAGACCATAAATTCCTTAGGTACCACTGTAACTTTCTCATATGCAGTCTGGCATGTGAAACCAATATTATGCAGGATGCCATGAAACCCAAGGCTTGCAGGACTTTTCTTGCTGTTAGCTGGTTCTGCTTTGTTAATGCCAAGAAGTAGACAGGTAGTTGCTCCTGTTTTTCTACTGTTAGGAATGCCATTTGTTTTGATGTGTCCAGCTCTGCACCCAAAAAGGTTATCCTTTGGGATGGTATCAGCCTTGACTTTTTTATATTGACTGTGTAATCCCAGGGCTTGCAGTAGATAAATGACCCTTTTCAAGTCTTCTGCTAGCTTGTTTTTGTTGTCCGCTTGCAACAGGCAGTCGTCCAGGTAAGGGTAGATTTGGATTCCCTGAAGCCTGCAATGAGCAATTACTGATGCCAGGCATTTCGTGAACACTCTGGGCGCAGTAGATAAGCCAAAGGGCAATGCTGAGAATTGATAATGCTCTGATCCTGCAAGAAATCCGAGGTATCTTCTGCAATTTGGTCGTATGGGGACGTGCAGGTATGCCTCCTTGAGATCTAGAGTTACCAGCCAAGACTCCTTGCCCAACATGGGAAGAAGTTGCTGTAGGGTCAGCATTTTGAATTTTGGGACAATGAGGTATGTGTTTAAAGCGGACAGGTCGAGAATAGGTCTCCATTGGTTTTCTTTTCTTGGTACCAGGAAGAGCCTGGAGTAAAATCCTTGTCCTTGCTCCATAGATGGTACATTTTCTACAGCTCTCATCCTTAGTGAGTTATTTGTTTTAGAGCTTCTGCCTTTTGATTTGGAGGTAGGTTTGGCATTCCTCTCTTCCTTGGTACAGTATGGAAGTGAAACCTGTAACCTTGGTCTATTGTCTGCAAAATCCACTTGTCTCCTGTGATGTAATGCTAGTTCACTGAAAATAAGGCTAGTTTCCCGCCTAAGGGTGCTTCTAGTTGTTCCCTGGTAGGCGGTGCCAGAGCCAAGTCACTGTGATTGTCCTGTAGTAGTGGTGGTGGCTGTATCCGTGGCTGTACCTCGCTGGTTGTTAGCCTGCCACTGACGTCCCCTGTAGGCACCTCTGGATTGACCTCTGCCTCTTGAGCGCCTATTCCTGCCTCTGAGTTCTGGAGGTGTCTGGAAAGGACCAATTCTTGGAGGGCCAATTCCTGCTAAACCTTGGAGGTTGGACCTGTAAGAAATCTTTGACTGTCTGGACAGATTTTGCCTTCTCTTCCATCTTCAGCACCTGTTGTGCAGGAGAGCCAAACAAATTGATCTTGTCCATGGGAGCATCTAGTATCTTTGATTTGACATGGTCTGGTAAGGCCTGCTCTTTTAACCATGCATGTCTTCTGATCACTGTGCCAGTCATGGCTGATCTAAAGGAAGCCTCCAGTGCATCATAGCCGCATTTTAAGGAATGATTACTGACCTGCTGAATGTTATGTACCATTTCCTGAACAGATTTTTTGTCTAATGGTTCATCTGAGGACAGCTGTTTAGTTAACTGGTCTAACATAAATTCTTGATACTGGATCATGTGGAATTGACAGTTCAAGGCCCTAGCTGAAAGAGTAGCAGAAGTGTAAACTTTTTTACCCCATCTCTCTAAAGCCCTGGATTCCCTTTCAGAGGGGAGGGGGTTTTTGGCAGAGGTAGCTGCTACCGCCTTAGGTCCCTGGGAGATAGTTTCGGGATCTGCAAAAGGAGCCTTATACAAATGGTAATGTGTGTCCGGGACCCTGTAGTACCTATCGGGCTTAGCAGGGGCTGGAGGAAGAGAATCAGGAGCAGTACAAGCATCATTAAATGCATCATCCACAACAGTAAAAACTGGAGGGATGGCTAAAGGCCTATGCTGTGGTAAATGCAGAAAGGTTCTAAGCCTTTTTCTAGAGTCTGAAAAATCCTGGCCCTGCCACTGAAATTGTTCCCTCATAGCATGCAAGGTTTCCCCAAAGGAAAATTCCTCAGGCGGAGAGGCAGAAGGAATGGACTCTTCAGCATCAGAGTCTTCATAAGGGGAGAAAGGGCCCTCTGGAGGGTTTGAATTATCTGAATCATCAGAGGAGTCATCTGTAGAAACTGGCTCAGGGGGCTCTGCTCTAGGCCTCTTCTCTGGAGGTGGGTGAGAGGCCCTGTCTGGGTGAGGTTGGGATCCCCGGATCAAAGAAATGAGATCCTCTGCTAGACTAAGCATTTGTGAACTAGAGCTAGGCCTGTGAGAGGGGGTCTTAGCAGGCATAGTTTTGGTAGATTTAGCTGCTTTAGCCCTGGCAAAGGCCTTAAACGACATGGCAGCAGGTGGCCTTGCAGCTCCACGTGCAGGGGTTGAAATATCCAAGGGGATAGTATCAGATAAATCCTGGGAACCTGCAAGAGCAGGTGGGATTTCAGTAGCCGATTCCACCAGGTTGGATGAGGCCTCGGTAGGAGGTAAACTTTCGGCTGAAGGAAGAACCGCGTGCTCGGTTTCAGCCGAAACCGAGACACTCGCGGTTGGCTTAACCGCGGTTTCGGCCGAAACCGCGGACTGCGAGTGTCGGTCCTTTTCCTTGCGCTTTTTAGATATTTGCGTAGTCAGAGGATCCGACGGCATAATGTAAGCAAAAGCGGAGCCGAAAAACTCCTCAGCAAATTCCAACCAACGTCTAAGCGTCTGTCGGTTAAAAGAAGCACAGGCTAGACAAGCTGCTACGTCGTAGTCTGGGCCTAAACAAGGTAAGCAGTAAGAGTGGAAATCTTTATGAGGTATTTGTTTCCCACAAGTTACACAGTTATTCACTTTTTCTGACATCGGCTGAGGCAAGAAAGAGTCCCCAACGGGGTACTTCGCTTTTTAGAAGTCTTCGGTAGAAGTAATCTCTGGTTCTGACCGACACTTGCAAACCGCTTCTGCTTCGGGCGCCACGCGGCAAGAAAGACTGAGGAAAATGGTGTCGGCTGATGCCTTTATACCCGAAGAACTGCAGCTATGACGTCGGGTGAAGTGCGACACCAGCCGAGGCCAGACCCAGACTTTGGAATCCGGCCGACCGAAGGGCTGCCTGACAGGACAACCCATTTGTAAGGACTGCAGATGCATCCTTGAAGGACATCTGGGAGTTCCAATGACTGTTGAAGACAAAAACTAGAACAAACTTTGGGAACAAAGGATGGATTAGGCCTGAGTGATACCCTATTCCTTGTGAAAAACCAGGTACGGTGGTTTGACACAGGGCTTGAAGTTCCGAAACTCTTCTGGCTGATGTAATTGCCACCAAGAAAGCAGTCTTCCAAGAAAGAAATTTCAAGTCACAAGTTGCTGCCGGTTCGAAGGGGGAAGAGGTCAAAGCACCTAATACGAAATTAAGATCCCACGGTGGAGCGAGATGAGAAATCAGAGGTCGTAGCAGCCCAGCACCTTTCATGAAGGCTTTACACAACTTATTGCTCAAAGGTGGATCTATACTTTCATGAAAATTAGAAATAGCTGCCAATTGAACCTTGATGGTAGAGACTGAAGAACCTTGACTGAATAAAGAAGCTAAAAACTTCAAAACTTCTGACACCGGGGCAGTAATGGGGTCTAATCCCCGGAGTTGGGCCCAAATGGCGAATCTCTTCCATTTGCTGTTATACATTTTTTTAGTTGAATTCTTGTGGGCCGAGGACAAGATATGTATGACTTCCGAGTCCAAAACCTGGTTCCTGACTATGGTCGTAAGTGGAGGAGCCAAGCTGTTAACCTCGAGTGAAGGGACTGATGAAGCTGTCCCGACTGGTGGATCAAGAGGTCTGGAACCTGGTCCAGGAACCATGGACTGTCCAGTGCGTATTTCCGAAGAAAGGGCAGCCAGACTTGACGAGGCCAGTATGGGGCAACTAAAATCATCTTGCTCTGCAAGTGAATCGCCTTCTGGATCACCCTGGGAAGGGGAACCGGTGGAAAGGCGTACAGTAGGCCGGTGGGCCAATCTTGGACTAGGGTGTCCTTGGGAAACCCCCCCAGAACTGGGGTGAGAGAGAAGAACTGTTGACATTTCGTGTTGAGAGGAGTTGCAAAGCGGTCGCAACAAGGAGTTCCCCATCTTCTGAAGATCTGAGTCGCCACTCTGTCGTTCAGAGACCACTCGTGCAGGGAGAGAATAGTTCTGCACAGTCTGTCGGCTATCACATTGGATCTCCCCGGAATGTGTGTTGCTACCAAGAAACGGTTGGTTGAAATCGCCCAATCCCATACTTTCATGGCCTCTCTGCAAAGGGGGTAGGACCTGGTTCCTCCTTGCTTGTTCAGGTACCAGACTACAGACATGTTATCGGACTGAACGGCAATCATGCCCTGGGGGAGGTAACTGTGTAATGCTTGTAGCGATAGAAGCACCGCCCTCATTTCCAGTATGTTGATGTGGAGGGAACTCTCGTCGGGGTGCCACTTGCCTTGGACTGACCTGCCCAGGTAATGTCCCCCCCCACCCCGTCTGGGAGGCGTCCGTAGTCAAAGTGGCCACTGGAGGTGGAGGAACAAAAGGTCGCCCCTGATCCAGGTTGAAGGAAAAAAGCCACCAATGGAGGTCCTGTTTGCACGTCTCCGTGATCATAATGAGGTGACAGAGGGAGATCCTGATAAGACCACTGGACTGACAAGAGCCATTGGAGAATCCTCATATGCAATCTTGCTAAGGGAACTAGGAGAACGGCAGCCGACATGGAACCCAACAGTTGTAAGACCATCCTGGCTGGGGCTTGGCATTTGAGGAGCAATGCTCGGACTTGAAATTGTAATACTTCTATCCTCTCTGTAGGAAGATAGACCCGCATTTGCTTTGAGTCTATCTCTACTCCGATAAACCGTATGCGCTGAGATGGCAGCAACACAGACTTTTCCCAATTGAAGGCGATTCCTAGGGAGTTGCCTAGAGATATAGTGGCTGCTAGGTTCTGTAAGAGTAGACGCCTGGAAGTGGCAGTTAGGAGCCAGTTGTCTAGGTATGGAAACACCTGGAATCCTAGACTTCTCAGGTGAGCAGTCACCACAGCCAAACATTTGGTGAACACCCTGGGGGCTGTGGTGAGACCAAAGGGCAGTGCACAGAACTGGAAATGACCGTCTCCCAGGCTGAAGCGCAAGTGTCTCCTGGACGCCTGATCTATCAGGATATGATAGGCGTCCTTGAGATCTATGGAGAACATCCAAACACCTTCCTCCAGCAGCGGGAGAATGGATTGTAAGGTGACCATCCGGAACTTGGACTTCTTGACAGAATGGTTGAGTTTGCCGAGATCCAAGATGGGCCTCATGTCCCCGGTCTTTTTTGGCACCAAAAAAAATCTTGAGTAAGTCCCTAATCCGGTCTGGTCTTCGGGAACCGGTTGGATGACTCCTTTTTGAAGCAGCTTTGAAATTTCGATGGCTGCGAGATCCTGTTGACTGGGTGGTGGGTCCGGGATGGAGGGGGGGCTGAGAAAAGGGGATGTTGTAACCTCCGGCAATGATCCGGAGCACCCATCGGTCCTGAGTGATATTCTCCCAGGCCTTTAGGTGCCTCTAAAAATGACCCCCGACTGGCTCCGGAGCGGCACAGTCGGGCAATCCTTCAGGGATGCTGGAAGGTTGAGGAGCCACGAAAGGACTCGCGGTCTCCAGTGTTGCGGGGGCCTCTGCCGCCTCTGGGACGGCGTCTTCCTGAAAAATTTCCCCCTCCTCTGCCTCTAGAAGGGGGATCATCCTGCTGTGAGGGGCAAGTCTTCTGAGATTTGCGGAACCACATTTTCCCCCCTCTTCTAGCCTTGGGATAAGGCCGGAAAGGAGTGGAAAACCGTGCCCCTACGGCAGTCAAAGTCTTACCCTCTTGTTCACAGCGGGTCAAGGTGTCCTTTACCTTGGGTCCAAACAAGGAGGACCCATCAAAGGGAGCGTCAACAAAGGAAGACTTGAAGGCCTCCGCAAAATGACACAGGCGGAGCCAGGCTAGTCTCCGTAGAGCAACACCTGTACCCGCCGCTCTACTGCCTTGCGCATATGAAATGAGCCTCATGGACGAGTTAGATATAGATGATAGAGTAGCCAACTGAGAGCTAACCTTCTGGGCCAACTGCTCAGGTAGGTTACTAGAGAGGTTATCTGAAAGTTCCTTGACCAGATCCCTCTGAAGTCTGGTGAAGTGTGTCAGATAATTCAGAGACCTTAAAGTAAAGGCTGCTGAAGTAAGGGTGCGCTTCCCATACCGATCCATACTCCTGGACTCTATTAGGAGGATGGATGGACGTCGAAGCATCTGCCACATCTTGCTGGGTAGCAGATGCCACCACCAGGGCATCTACGGCCACACCTTTAGATAAGAAATCCTTTTCAGGGGGGGCTGACAGCAATTTATTCGGGCGAGCTGGCACCGGTTCCACAGAATCCGGGTGCTCCCACGCCCTTTGAGAGATCAAATCCAGGAGCTCATCGAAGGGCGGAGACACCCAGGAGGCGGAAGGCTGAGCCCCGAAGGCCTTGATGAATACAGCCTCCTCAGCGGAAGGGAGTTTGGACTGCCAGTTGCCTCGTTGCTTGAGGATTTCCAAGATGTCCACGAAGGAGACATCATCAGAGGACGACTTGGGGGACCCCTCCGCATCATAGAGGTCGGTGTCCGAGGTGAAAGACTCATCAGGCGAGTCAACGTGCTTCCTCTTGTACTGTCTCTTCCTGGGAGGTTCTTCCGAAGAAGCCTCAGAAGGAATCCCCAATGGAGGTGAACTCAGGCCCCAGGGCTCCGCCGTTTTAAGACAGGGGGACAACAAAGGAACTAGTCTCCGTGGCAAGGGAAGGTGACGGAGAGATGGAGGTAGCCAAGGAAGATTTGGCCAAAGCACTCCTCATGGCCCTGAAGGCCAGACCCCCCCCCCCCCCCCCGAGTCCTGGGAAGGTCCAACCGCAGAGGCCACAACAGTAGACGGCACTCCCACAGCAGACGCACCTAGAGAGGGGCTCGGAACCGAAACCATCGGACCCGAAGCGTCACCCCCGGGGCCGACCGAGGAGGTCAGTGTACTGAACTCCGACCCGAAGGTCAGGGTTGGAGTAAGGGCCGGAGCCAACCCGGAAACCTCCACCGGCTCCACCAGCACAGACTCCAACGGTGCCGAGGCTGTTGGAGGAGGAACTAAGACAACAGGGTGGACAATCTGCTCCGGAGCCGACTGGCCTGGAGCAGAGACTAACTTTTGGAAGACTGGAGAATGGAACAGCCTTTGAAGCACCCTGTCTATATCCGAATCGGACATCCTCGAAGACAGAGAAGAGACCGATCAGGCCCGAGTTGACTTCTCCGCCGGTTCCGAAAGACTGAGGGACCGGCTCCAAATAGTCTCAAGCAGTATCGGCGCCGAGGGAGATTCCACCAGCACAGCAATTTCCCTCGGAGCCGACGGGGACTTCGGCGCCGAGGTAGAAGAGTCTGAGCGAGCGACCTTTCTCTGCTCCGAAACCAATGGAGCCGAAGGTGACCCGCCTCTCGTTGCTCGAGCACTCTGCTCCGAAGACAGAGGAGTCGAGGCTGGAAGCATAGAGGCAGACCGTTCCGACCTCGGCTCCGAAGTCCATGGAGCCGACGGAGAAGCCTGCCTTGATTTCTTAGCTGTCGGCTCCGACAGACTGGTCGGAGCCGAAGACGGCTTCTTCCTGGAAGGGGAGGGGGAAGAAGATAAAGCCTCCTCAAAAGAAGGGGTGATGATCCCCTTCAATATCAATTTGTTTTTCCTCTCTTGGAGGACACGAGAAGAAAAAGCGTGGCATACACTACACGACTTGAAGGTGTTTAGGACCTAGGCAATAAACACAGAGAATGGTCATCCGTGATTGACATCTTGTACCCACACTTGGTACATTTTTTAAAGCCCGAAGGCCTATGCTCCTTCGACATCTCTACAAGACACGCACAAAAAACAGACTAGAACAAAAACTACCACAAAGGAACCAAATCCCTCCAATTTAAACAGGATAGGCCCACAGGCAGAAACTACAACACAGCTCCAGCAGAGCGCGAGGGCAAGGCTCCTCTAACTAAAACGGGACCTTGACGCTAGAAAAAAATAATTACGACACAAAAGTTAAGCAACACAAGGTATAATACAGCTAGAAGTAGAGGGCGAGGAAACCCCTTGCTAAATAAAGCGGGAACCTAGCGCTAACAAAATTCACATAAACTTTCCACAAAAACCACTTGGAAACGACAAGTAGCTGTTAAAACAGCTTTTGGGTGAAAAATTAGAAATTTTCCGACAGAAAATTAGTCAGTAAATAGTACTTAGCCCAGCCAAGTCGAGACCACGTCTATTGCTATGAAGCAGCAAACGAGATCTGGGGAAGTAGTAGTGGTGCATCCTGGGATGTAGAATAGCTCAGCCAATTAGAGACTTCGCTCTATAGTATAGCGTGCCGAGTCAAACCCATCAGTACAGAATGTAGGCGAAATAGGATCACATAACATCCACATTGCAAAGTATGCTTTCCCACTTGCTCAGCAGCATGCAATAAATCCTGAATTTCTTTAAAATTAGGAGGATCTGTATCTGGAAGCATTTGTTTCAACGGACGCATCAAAAAATGCTGATATTTTAGCATGTGAAACTGGCAATTTAAGGCTCTCATTGCTAAAGTTACAGACGTATATACTTTTCTTTCCCCATCTGTCTAGTGTTCTGGAATTACTGTCAGAGGGAACTGGGTTCTTTGCTGATGAGGCCTTAATCCCTTTGGGTCCCTGAGAAATCGTTTTAGGATCAGCAACAGGGTTGTTATACAGAAATTTGAGAGTCAGGGACTAACATCTGTCCGGTTTAAGTGGAGCTGGAGGTAAGGAATCAGGATTTAAGCTGGATTCAGTGTACACATCATCCACAATATCTAACACTGGCAGAAGAGCCAGGGGGTCTGTGTTGAGGTAATAGGAAGTCTCTGAGCCTTTTCTTGGATTCTGAATAATCCTGGCCTTCAATGGAAATGCTCCCTCATGGTATGTAAGGTTTCCCCCCAAAGGAGTAGTCCTCAGGCGGAGAGGCTGATGAAATAGATTCCTCAGCATCAGAATCCTCATAAGGGGGTAAAGAATATCCCAGGTCCGAGAATGAATCTGAGGAAATAGACCCCTGGTCGGATGAATCAATCTGTATCCTGTCTAGGCCTTTTATCAGGTGGGGGATGGGAACCCCTGATCAGAGTGATTAGGTCGTCGACCATTTTGAGCATTTGTTTCTTAGGCATGGAGGCCTGTCCTGGAGAATGCTGTACTTGTTTCTTAGTTTTTAAAGGGGGCTTTGACTTAGAAGAGGGTTTAATGCTTAGCTGAGTAGGTCTGAAGACACCCTCTGAAGCTGCAGGTAGCTCAGGTACTCCAGATCCCTCTGCAGGATAGGTTTCGGTCTGCTGAAAAACTAGTGCGTCCGAAGGCCCAGCCATCTCCACGTGGGGGTCGGGGGCAGCCTGTGGTTCTGCAGAAGCGGTCGTCAGGGGTGGCGAAGGCACCTCACTGAAAACCAGAGAACCGGTGACTGGCCTAGAAGAGGCTTTGTCAGTTTTGGGCCTCGGATGCCTGTCCTTGTCTTTGCACTTATGAATATCGGTCGGAAGTTCTGACAGCATGGCATAATAAAATTTTCTGCCAAAGTAATGTCGGGCAAAAATCAGACGTTTAATAGTGCGCTTATTAAACCTAGCAAAAAAACGAAAACCAGTAATGTCGTGGTCTGGGCCTAGGCATGGGATACAATAAGAATGGAAATCCTTATGAGGTATTTGCTTCCCACAAGAAATACAGTTATTAACTTACTAACATCGGTCTGAGGCAAGAAAAAAAAGTTTCCTCAATGGGGTACTTAGCTTTGTAGAAGACTTCGGTTCTGGATTCGGAATGAGAATTTCAGGAGTACGCCAACCGGCACTTGCGAACTGCTTTTGCTTCGGGCACCGCGCAGCAAGAAAGACTGAAGAAAATGGTGTCGGCTGCATCTTGTATACCCCTGTCGCACTGACGTCAGGGAGGAAGGTGACCGCAACCGACGCCGGACCAAGAAGTTGGAACTCAGGCCGGCTGGGGAAAACACCTGATGGCAGGATAACCCAAGTGTAATGACTGCAGCAGTGTCACACAAACATCTTGGGCATCAGAAGCTTGACCTGCTCTGCAGCTTTGTACCAGACAGATGATCTGGTGTCAGACATGAGCCTGATCCATGGCAGCCTTCTGAGGGGTCACAGACTGAGAAAGACTACCACACACAAGAAGCACCAGAAATTAAGCCCTCCTCAAAGACAACCATAAACCTGATGAAAAAACTTGTAATTCTCCCTTCATGTTCCAGGTCCATACTCATCTTCAAAATCTTCAAGAAAAGACATATTTGCTCATTTACCAGAGTACATTTTCATAGGGAAAATGTGGGGAACATTACGTCAGCAGCAAGTTCCCAAGGGGTGAGCACCCCATTCTGACAAAAACAGGGAATACTTAACTGTTCCATATCTCAGGACAGACCAGAGTGACTCACCCATTCCCACTGAATGAACCAGACTGATCGAGAATGTGGCTAACCCCTGGTCGGCTACATCAGTGTCATCCACCTCCAATGAAGGCAAATTGCGTTAGCCAAGGAAGTTTACTTAATTTTCCTTTTGTGGATGGAAGACAGACTCTGGGGCCAGTAGTTTTTTCCATGGTCAAGTTGGAAGCTTGAACACTTTTCCAAGGAAAACGAGCAGAAAAGACCAGCTAAAATTAAGTCTTTAAGAGGTCACTTTCACACAGCAAAAAGCGTTAAAATACTTTTCTAGCACCAGACAGTAAAATAAACTCTCTTCACAGAAAAGGTTTTCAATTACATTCAACTGACAGGAATAGTGTGCGCTTGTTTGAAAGTACAATACAATCTCTCAATTTTGAGATAAAAGTTTTCCTCCCCAAAGGGAACTTCTGTCCAGCAAAATAATACCACAGTATCTTTGAAAGCCTCAGAGCAGCGTATTCTTTGGTCTCCAAACCCTTCAGATCTTTCCTGCCACCTAAGCAGTCTTTTTAGTCAGTTCAGCTCGAGCTAACTTGTTCAGGCATATGGAAGATGTTCTTGTATCCTTGGCAGGATAGTACAGTTTTGTACCTACCATAAACGTAGATGTTAGAGTGCTAATACAGCTGCAGTCATAACAGATGGGTTCTCCTGCCGTCAGTCGGGCCCTCGATCAGCCTAATTCCAAAGTCTAGGTCTGGCGTCGATTGTCGTCGCTTCTTCCCTGACGTCAGTGCGACAGGGGTATAAAGGAACCAGCCGACGTCATTTTCTTCACTTTTTCTTACCCCAGATGTCAGGTGCCCCCAGAAGGAAGGCAATACATAAAATTAGGCAATAATGCAATGCAATATAATCAAAAAACAGTAGTTGCAAGCAGATACACCATAAAAGAATACCCCTAAGAGGGGAAGGAGGGAGGGAAACCTGGACTGCAGCTGTATTAGCACTCGAACATCTACATTTATGGTAGGTACAAAACTGTACTATGTTCATCGTGCATACAGCTGCAGTCATAACAGATGGGTAGAATCCCAAAGCTAAGAAAGGGGTGGTAGGCACTAGGTGTAACTAGGAGGAGCCAAAATGCCCTCCAAGACTGCAGTGGCAAAGCCTGCTCTAGATTTGGAGTACAATGGTAGGTTGTAGTGCTTGGAGGAGGTATGCACAGAACTCAAGTGGCTGCTTCCAAAATATCCTTGGTAGGAACTCCTCTGAGGAAGGCTGCAGAGGTGGCAGTGGCCCTGGTGGAATGAGTTCTAATGCCTGTAGGTAAAGTTCTGCCATGAAAGGAATAGCAAAAGCATATGCAGTGGGCTATCCATTTTGAAATTGTCTGTTTGGAAATTGGCTTTCCTTGAGCTCCTATTGCATAGGCCACAAAGAGCTGTTCTGATTTTCTGAAAGGCTTTGTTCTGTCCAAATAATAACACAGTTGTCTGTGTATGTCCAAGGAATGTAGTAATCTCTCCCCTTTGTTTTGAGGACTAGGATAAAAAGTAGGTTAATGTATGGCCTGATTTAAAGCTACCCTGGATACCACTTTAGGCATAAAGGACGAGTTGGTTCGTAAGGAAACTCTGTCCTGATGGAAGATAAAAGGCTGGACAGCCATGAGAGCCTGTAATTCTGTAACTCTACGAGCTGAGGTGATAGCCAGAAGGAAAGCTGTTTTCTAGGACAAATATTGCAAATCTGATGAAGCAGCTGGCTCAAAAGGAGGCAGGGTCAGTTTTTCCAAAATGAAATTAAGATCCCAAGCAGGTATTGGTTGTTTCCTTGGAGGTCTTAAATTCTTAGCCCCTCTGAGAAACTGTCTTAAGAGAGGGTGAGAGAATAAAGGTGGATCAGTGTTGTATTCTGCAGAAATGGCTGAGGCATGGATTTTGATGTAGGAGAAAGTCCACTGCTTAGCAGTTCAGTCAAATATTGTAGTATTACAGGTAAATTCAGTTTTCCAGGGTCCTGGCCCTTTTTCTCATTCCAGGCACAAAAATGTTTCCATTTTGCGGAGTACGCTTTTCTAGTTGATGGCCTTCTGGCCTCCAAAATGACATCCTGCACCTCCTTGGAGAGTAGGGCCTGCTGTGATGCTAAGGAATCTTCCATGCGGCTAGATTGAGTGTTTTTAGCAGACTGTGAAGAGTTTTGAAGCTTTGTTGAGTCAGAAGAGGCATTAGAGGCAGGGTCCATGGTGGGGAATGCATCAGGCTCCTCAGGAGTGGGTACCAGTGTTGCCTTGGCCAGTCCAGAGCAATGAGGATCATCTTTGGTCTGTCTGCTCTGGTCTTCAATAGAACTTTGGGCAGCAGAGGAAGAGGTGGGAAGGCATAAACTGTCATTGATGTCCAGCTGAAAGACAGAGCGTCCACTCTCCAGGCCTTTGGATGGAAGATCCTTGAGCAGAAATTTGTCAATTGATGACTTTTGTGGGAGGCACATAGATCTATGTCTGGCCTTCCCCATTCTTGGATTATTTCTGTAAAAACTTTTGGATGCAACTTCCATTCGTGTGGATCTGTCATTCCTGCTTAGGTTGTCTGCCAGCGTGTTTTCCTTGCCTGGCAAGCACTGTGCTTGTAGTTCCATTTGTAAGTCCATGGCCATGTTCCAAAGTGACATGGCCAGTCTGCATAGGGGGTAAGAATGTGTTCCTCCCTGCTTGTTTATGTACCACATAACTGTGGTGTTGTCCGTTCTTATCAATAGTTGACCTGGTTGTAGAAAGTTCTTGAAAGCTATAATAGCATTTATTACTGCTAGCATTTCTTTTTGATTGATGTGAAGGTGCTTTTCTTTTTGGGACCATTTGCCCTGAATGCACCGATCTGTCATGTGCGCCCCCCAGGTCTAGTCCGAGGCATCTGTTGTGATGACTTGATTTGCTTGAGGCTTGATGAAAAGAAGACCTGTGTTTGTTTGACATGCTTGAGCCCACCACAGAAATTCCTTTTGTAGACATGGAATTAGTGGTATTATTGTTTCCAAACTGTGGCTGTGTTGAGACCATGTGTTTTTCAGGTACCATTGTAGTTTCCTCATATGCAGCTTTGCACATGGGATTAGTAAGATGCAAGATGCCATGAATCCCAGAGCCTGCAGGATTTTCCTTGCAGTAAGCCTGGTGCAATTTGCTAGTGTTCTGAAGTATTGAATTAGTTGCCCCTGCTTCCCTGGCGTGAGGTAGACCATCTGGATGTTTGTGTCCAAGTTGGCACCCAGGAAAATTATCTTCCGAGAGGGTATTAGTCTTGATTTCTTTTTGTTGACCGTGTATCCCAGAGAGTTCAACAACATTATTACATAAGCCAGATGCTGTCCGCTTGGATCAGGCAGTCGTCCAAATAGGGATATATTTGTATCCCTTGAAGTCTGCAGTAGGCAATTACTGATGCCAGGCATTTCGTGAATACTCTGGGCGCAGTAGATAAGCCAAAGGGCAATGCAGAGAATTGATAATGAGTTGAACCTGCAAAAAATCTGAGGTATCTTCTGCAATTTTGTCTGATTGGGACATGCAGGTATGCCTCCTTGAGGTCCAATGTTACCAGCCAAGACTCCTCGCCCAGCATGGGAAGAAGCTGATGTAGAGTGAGCATCTTGAATTTTGGTAAGAGTAGAAATGTGTTTAGGATGGATAGATCCAAAATAGGTCTCCAATCTTTTCCCTTCCTTGGCACCAGAAAAAGCCTGGAATAAAACCCTTGACTTTGTTCGTGCGTAGGTACCTCTTGAATAGCTTTCATGTTTATGAGATCTGTAATTTGTCTTTGTGCCTCTGCCCTTTGATTGTGTGGCAGGTTTGGCATGCCTCTCATTTTTGGAAGGGTGTGAAAATGGAATTTGTATCCTCTGTTTATAATGTCCAGGATCCATTTGTCCTTTGTGACAATATGCCAATTTCTTGAAAATAATGCCAGCTTTCCTCCCAAGGGGGCTGCCATTTGAGACCTGGTTGGCATGCAAAGGGGAAGTCATTGGGTTTGCTTTCTGACAGATTGCGAGTTGTCCTCACCACCTCTTTGTGAAGGAGCTTGCCATTGTCTGCCTGTATACAATCCTTGGGATGGTCCTCTGCCCCTCAGGCGCCTGTATCTGCCTCTTTGGGGTCTGTCTGTGGCAGGAAAGGACCAGTTTTTGGAAGGCCAATTTCTACTAAAATGTGGGGGTTGAACCTGTAGGAATTCTCACAGTTTGCATTGATTTAGCCTTTTCCTCCATTTTCCTTAATACCTCCTCAGCATTAGCACCAAATAGTACATCCTTTTGAAGAGGAGTGTCTAGTAATTTAGCTTTGACATGATCAGGCAAGGCTTGTTCCTTGAGCCAGGCGTGCCTACGTATGACTGATCCTGTAACAGTAGCTCTGCATGAGGCCTCTAGAGCATCAAAACCACATTGTAAGATGTGCTTACCCACTTGTTCTGCACTATGCATCAAATCCCGCAACTCCTTCAAGTCTGGTTGTTCAGGTTGTGACATTTTACTTTTCAATTGTGATAACAAAAACTGTTGGTATTTTAGCATATGAAACTGACAGTTTAAGGCCCTCATGGATAAGGTAGCAGAGGTATATACCTTTTTTCCCCCCACCTTTCTAAGGATCTGGAATCTCTCTTGGAAGGCAATGGATTTTTAGCAATGGAGGCCTTAACTCCCTTGGGGCCCTGTGAGATGGTTTCTGGGTCAGCAGCATGGCTCTTGTATAGAAATTGATGTGAGTCAGGGACCCTGTAGTACCTGCCAGGCTTAACAGGAGCTGGAGGTAGAGAGTCCGGGTTAAGGCAGGCCTCCGAATAAACATCTAGGATGTCCAAGACAGGAGGTATAGCCAGAGGCCTGTGCTGAGGAAGCAAGAGAAATTCCCTGAGCCTTTTCTTAGAATCAGAATAATCCTGGCCTTCCCAGTGGAAGTGTTCCCTTAAGGTATGCAACGTTTCCCCAAATGAGTAATCCTCAGGGGGGGATACAGAAGGGATGGACTCCTCCACATCAGAGTCTTCAAAAGGGGAGTAAGAATGTTCCTGATCATCAGAGTGTTCTGAAATAATGGAGCCCTGATCAGAGGAGGGGGAATCTTCCTCCACTCTAGGCCTTTTGTCCGGAGGGGGCTGAGAACCTCTGATAAGAGTAATTAAATCCTCAGCCATTTTAAGCATCTGTTTCTTAGGCATGGGGCCTGGAGATGGGCCCTGAGCAGCTGGTCTCAGAGTGCATGGTTGCTTTAGACTTAGTGAAAGCCTTGATAGAGAAAGAAGAGGAAGGTCTGAAGACACCTTGAGTGGAGGTGGATCTGTCCACATTCTGCGTTTCAACGCAAACAGTGGCTTCGGTATCTGTAGTCAGGGTGTGGGCCGAGGAGCCTGCGACCTCGGGTACAGGAGACACAGTCAAAGACAGGTCGTCGGTAGGCAGGGGCTGCATAGACGCCTCACTGAGAACCGGACCACGTGTAACTGGCTTTGGCGTGGTGTCGGTAGAGGCCGCGGACCTCGCGTGTCGGTCCTTGTTTTTAGACAAAAACAGAGTTGGAGTATCCGACGACATAGTATAGTTAAATGCTTTTCCAAAATCATGCTGGGCGAACTCCGCCCGACGCTTACTAGTGCGTTTGTTGAATGTAGCACAAAAGCGGCAGGCCGAAACCTCGTGGTCTGGGCCTAAACAAGGTATACAGAGGGAATGGAAATCCTTATGCAGTATTTGCTTCCCACAAGAAATACAATTATTAACTTTGTCTGACATCGGTCTGAGGCAAGAAAAGGTTCCCCAACGGGGTACTTAGCTTTTAAGAAGACTTCGGTTTCCAAATTTTCGTAATCTCAGGAGCTGGCCGACCGGCACTTGCGAACTGCTTCTGCTTCGGGCACCACGCGGCAAGAAAGACTGGAGAAAATGGCGTTGGCTGGTTCCTTTATACCCCCATCGCACTGATGTCAGGGAAGAAGAGACGACAACAGACGCCGGACCTAGACTTTGGAATTCGACAGACCGAGAGCCCGCCTGACGGCAGGAGAACCCATCTGTTATGACTGCAGCTGTATGCACAATGAACATCTAAACACATATACCTAAAACTATTACAGCAGTGATCAATATGATAAACACCTGTAAATGAGCATTCACCTGTACCTCCAAGCGTAGTGCATCACACAGGGAGCTTACAATATTCATTCTGAACATGCATGATTCCCTGCTATCTCATTTTGAAAAAAAAGTTTCGCAGGATTTTTTAATCCTCCACTTTAAACCCTACCTAACAGAGCAAAAGAAGATATCTTGAATGCCCAGAAATCACTTTTAGTTTTATTTTACGTACTAAAGTCTAGACAGAAAAGCAATTAATCTTTCTTAATTAACTTACAAAAAAGTACTACATTTTAATGAAATTTTACTTCTGTTCAATTTATTTGTATTTCAGTACAACTTACTACTTCACGTTAAGAGTTAACTGGGCTAGGCCTGAAACAGGCCAGTTCTGAACAGTGCCTTACCCTGCAAATAAAGCTCAAATAAAAGTACTACCATATTCTATGACATTGCCATGATCTCGCTCACATGCACAGCTCAACATGGCATGCAATGTTATAAACATTTGGTCCTTCTCTAAATTTTCAACCATGACCTGGAACACTGCCAAGTTATCAGCAAGTACTGTTTTTGGAGATGGAAGAAAGTTGAAGTGCCCAAAGAAAACCCATGGAGATGAAACTTGCACAATTCCATTTAGACCTTACCTTTGAGGTTCAGAGATTGGGGTATAATCCTAATTCCCAGTTAAACTATCTACATCTTAAAACCATGTATATTATACTGGTTGACTGTACCGCAGTACTCAAGATGTTACTCATACACTGTGTTTAACTATATTTAGTGCAAGGCTCATATGTATGTAATATCCATCTCATATTTTCTCTCTATACAAACACTACCTAATTAGCATATTGTCCATCTCTTGATGCGTACGGGCTGAAAATAGTTTGCAGACCACTTCAGACAGCCAGACAAGTTGCTTACTATATAAAATATTAATAAATTTGATGCAAAAACCAACCCAAATAAATGAAACGCAGAATCAAATATGCAGACAGATGACTGTACTAGTCAAAGACATCCATTTCAACAGTGACAACTTTGAACTGCTTAAAAACGGTATCCGCATTTTAGAGTAAACCCCATTCTAATAAACAGTCCTCTACAATATGGGAAGAACAGTAATAAGACTGATTTTTGGCAATATAAAAAAGGAAATGAAAGTTGCTGAAAACTGCACACTTTTTGACTTTGGAAAGATAAAGCCAACTTCTAACAAGTCAACATTGGCAGTTTACTGCACAAATTAGACAGCTGCTTCATTAAGTACTGGACAGCAGTTGCCTAGCAACAGGAAAGTGGGGCCACCCAGACAGAAGAATTGTGCATAAAATATGCGCCATGAAACAGTGTCAGAATATGAATCAGACTACCACAGTTGCAACAGAAGACACATTCCACAAGTCAGTTCATTTGCTTTCTCGTCAAATCAAAAGTTAAGGGTTTCAGGTTCTGGCTGCAGGACACATGCAAAAATAAACAAACTTGTCTTCACAGCACAAGAGCTATTCCTCTGAGAAACGTCCATGTGCACACACAGCTGCAATAACTTACTTAAGCATTACCCAACAGACAACAGCCACAGTAACGCTGCTTTTGGCTGGAAACAAATTCCAAAAAACCTGTTTAGAACCAAATCAACTTCACTGCTATTAGAGAGAGAGTACAGCTGAGGAATAAACACTTAAAGAAAAACCTTAAAAGGTCTAGTACTGTATAGCTGTTATGTGAGTCAGCATTAAAAGCTACTTAAACATGATAAATCTGAAGGTTAATAAGTTAGATATACTTAAAGATGTTCAGTACCTATATACAACTGGAGCAGTAGTTAAACTAGTTTTTGTATAAATAATGTAAAAAAAACTAATGCCAAAAAAAAGGTTATGTACACACCATAACGTTCCATCTGTGTTCTCTTCATTTACCCATGACAGATGGAAGCGAGTCCCCAGGTACCTAAAAACTTGTGTGGACTCTTGGAAGGACATTCCTGAGCACCACTGAGCCAAAGGATGGATGATCTCCCCCTAGAGACCAAGTCCAGATTGTAATGAGTAATAAAAGTATGGGGAGAAGCCCAAGTAGCTGCTACACGTCATCCATAGAAGCTCTAGAATGGAAGGCCACTGAAGATGCTACAGACCTTGTAGAACATGCTTTAACAGGTTTAGGCAAGGTTAACATTCTTATAAATCAAGAAACAATCTTTCAGGCACTTAGAGAGGGCAATCTTGCTGACCATCTTGCCCAACTTTGCAGTAGAAAGAGTTGATTCGATTGCCATACAGTTTTTGTTCTGTGAAGATAGAAACAATTGTTTATGGACGTCTAAGTAAATTGTAGAGCATATTCTTTGTTAGAATGATTACAGATAACAACTGGTACATTAATAGACTGATTAATGTTAGCCTACGATGCTACTTTGGGCAAGAAGGAGGGGTTCATTCATAAATACAACATTGTTATGGAAAAACTAGGTAAGGAGGTTCAGAAAAGGCCCAGATTTCTGAAGTTCTACTGGCTGAAGTAATGGCTAACAAAGAGCATCTTCCAAGTTAAAAACTTCAGAACGTATTCTGCAGAGGGTTCAAATGTATTACCACCTGTAGTACTAAGTTCAGGTCTCAAGTAGTTGCCAGATCTTTATACTGGGGTTTTAACAAAAGTGAGCCTCTTAAGAACAATTTACAAAGCCTGTGATACACTAAAGAAAGTTCTTTTAAACCTATGTGAAAATTAGAAATAACAACCAAATGGGGCCTAATGGTGGATGGAAAAGCCAACATTTAACAGAGATGCTAAGAAAACAAACTCACAAATGAAGCAGAGAAAGGATCAATTTGCTTTTCATGAGGCCAAATTGTATATTTCTTTCACTTACTTAAATATAGGTTTTTTAGTACAATGTTTATGAGCCGATAAAAGGATGACATACTGGAGAGGACAGATTAGAACACCTGGCAATTAGTGGAATTGGAAGAGCCACACAGTCAGCTTGAGTTCGAAATGTCTGGATGAACAAGGCCATCTGGATGGAACAGGAGATCTGGCACTGGGTCCAGAATGCAAGGCTGACCAATCATCTGAAGCCCAAGAAAGGGGAACCAAATCTGTCGAGGCCAAAAAAAGGAGCAATGAGGATTTACTGTATTCAACCAGATTGCTTTCTGTAAAAATATGGGAATTACAGGTGCTGGGGGAAAGCATAAAGTATACCAGGGGGCTAATGGTGGAAGACAGCATCTCTGGGTGACTTTCCTGGAGGGGGAATCCAGGTGAAGTAATCACTGCATTTGTTTAGGGGAGGGGCAAAGAGGTCGCAGCAAGGTTGACCCCAATGACTCGGTATAATTTTTGCCACTTCTAGATTGAGAGACCACTCGTGAGGCACAAGACTGCATCTGCTCAGCTTTGTCTGCAATCACACAAACTCCCCAGAAAGTGTGCTGCTATTAGAAGGCGGTTAGACGGGGTCACCCAGTGCCACACTGAGGACTTCAACAGACAGGGAGGAGGCAAGTCTTGCCCCATTTGTCGATGTACTAAACCACTTGACATTGTCCTTTTGAACTGCAACAGTCCTCTGAGGAACAGCTGTCTGCAAGGCCTGCAATGCAAGCAGCACCACTCATCTCCAAGATACTGATGTACAAGTAGGCCTCTAATGCGGGCTAAGTCCCTTGGACAGTCTTGCCCCAGATAATGCCCATGCCCCCCCCAATGTGGGAGGCATCCCGTGGTCACTATGGCTGTGGGTTCTGGAAAAACAAAGGAAAGACCGTAAAGAATTTGCTCCGAGAGCATCTACCAAAAAGGGTTCATTTCGCAATAGTTGGTGATTAAGATTTGGTCTGACACTGGGTGGTGAAGGATAAACCACTGGGAAGCTAGCAGCCACTGCAGAACTCCCATACGTAACCTGGCTAACGGGGCTAGAGTTATCAAAGCTCCCATGGATCTTAGAGCTTGCAAGACTAATCCTGCTGGAATCTTCTTCCTGAGAATGGACTTTCCAACCTGAACCACAATTCGCTGATGTTGTTCTGGAAGAAAAGACGCTTTTGTTGTTTGAGTATTCGGTACTGCCCCTAGAATTCTAAACTGCGTCAGGGTTAAACGCAACTTTTCTAGATGGACAGTAATCCCCAAATGGGCACAGGTGACAACGGTGTAGTCTCTGGCTACTATTAATTAATGTTTGATCGAAGAGGTTATGAGCCAGTCCAAGTATGGAAACACTATCTTGGCAGTCTCAAGTGAGCTACTTCTACTACCATGCATTTGAGCACCCTGGAGGCTGTGGAGAGTCCAAAAGGCAGTATGGATAGATAACGACTGGCTCCCAGCCAGAAGCTGAGGAACCTTCTAGAGCATTTGTCTATTTTTATAAAGAAATAAGCATCCTGAAGGGTTATTGTGCACATCCAAGTCATTTTCTACATTCAGTACACTGAGATCCAAAATTGGTTGCCAGTCACCTGTTTTTTGGCACTAAACCAGAGTATGTTCCGGATCCTTCTTAGTCGGGTGGGACTTGGAGGGCTGGTTTGCCCAGAAGTTTCTAGATTTCTTACATTGCTGAATCCCTCTGGTTGGATGGAATAGCAGGGACTTTCTTTTGAATGGGGGGAGGTTGAGAAAAGGGAATAACTTCTGGTTACAATCCACTCCACCCAGGAATCTTAAGTTTAGCCAGGAATTTGGCTGCAAGGATAAGCATCCTCCAACTGCCTCCACAGGAAGACTATTGGGCTTGCCTTCAGGCGCATTAAAAGGGCTTACCTGAGAAAGAACCCCTTAAGTCCTGGTTCTGCAGACCACCCTTGCCATGAGGGCGCCACCTTCCATTTCGGTTACTCCCTCTGCCCGTGGGAGAACTCTGACCATGGGGTGAGTGCAGAAATGTGCAACCACAGCAGAAAGGGTCTTACCAACCTTCTTAAACATGGACAAGTGTCTCACTTCAGAGCCAAACAAGGATGTTTGGTCAAAAGCAGAAGTGACTAAATATGACATGAATGGTTCAGCAAAGTCACATCAGCACATCCAAGCATGTCTCCTTATGGCTATGCCTTGGCCCCCTGCTCCAGATATCCCCTCAGCTGTATGTGTGATCAGCCTCATGGATAAATTGGGAGACTGACTATAGGGTGGTTAACTGGGAAGCCACTTTCTTTTGGACTCCCTCAGCTAAGCTCCTGCCAGGGTGTCAGACAATTCAAATCCTGTTTGAGTCTTCACTGTGCCAAAAAATTCAAGGACCTTATGGTGAAGGTCGATGAAGTGAAGACCCACTTCCCAAATCTGTACATGGCCTGAGACTACTTACTGGGTGGATAGACAGAGCAGCTTTTCTCAGCAAGTTCCTTTTTAGTGGCTGCCACTAAGACCACAGCATCTACTGCCAACCCCTTAGCCCAAAACTGCTAATCTTCTGGAGCAGACAAAGTATTACCCAGTCTCTTGGGGATGGGCTCTGTCTGGAGCCTTCTACATCCATTAAGAAAATCAACAGAATGCGTTCAAGGGGCACCGTCACCAAAGGACAGATGGGTTGGTGCAAAAGCCTGCAGGTAAACAAGATTCCTCAGAGGAAGGGTTTGGGGACTTCCAGCAACCACTCTGTTTTAAAATGTCCAAGATGTCTCCAAATGAGACATCTGCAGGGGTCACAGTGGGAACCCTTCCCCCTCTTCAAACTCTGCCTTCTTCTGTGACTGACATCTGGGAGGAATCGGAGCGTTTCCTCTTGCACTTTTTCTGAAGGACTTCCTCATGGGATAATCTGGGGAGGTATGGGAAGATGATGATACTTGCTGAAGCTTCTGGTATTACAGGTACATCTGCTGTCCCAGTGGAGAAGCCGGAAAAATACAACTAGAGGGGGGTACCTGTTATAAAACAGAAGGCTCTGATTCTGTACAAGAGCCTCAAAGGCTGGACCCCCTTGAACATGGAAGGGAGCCCAGAAACAAGGACTGCCTTGGAACCAGGGTCACTCCCCCCTCCGAACAGCCCCACCCAAGACAAGAGCCAGAGTCGAACTTCAGCCGAAGCTAAGGGGAGGAGGAACAGCTCTGAAAAGCTTGGAATAGAGACCTGTCCACTGGAACGGTCAGGCTAGCCATGGCTCCAGGTAATCTCTGGTTCAGAAATAACTTTAGTGTTCAGGGTAACTACTGGCTCTGAAAAAACTCCAGAGCCAGTACATTCTGTGCCGGGGGGTCCGGAACAGAGGACTCGGACCTCTGAGGTGGTTAGAAGAGTAGTCAATGGTGTAAAGGAAGTTTTGCTACCAATACCCAAAGGGATTGGTACCGAAGGGCCTGAAAGCCCTCTAACCCATATTTTATTCCCTAGCCTCTACTTGTAGAGTTCTGAAAGGCTTTTGGTGTAACGGATGGACAACGCGAAAAAGGACTTGGGCCTCTGCAAGAATACCTCCAGGAACTCCCAGCAAAGGGATCAATAGACTGAGTAGGTAGTCCTGGGCAAAGGGGTCTTGTCAGGTGAAGCAGCAGTCAATTTTTGTATCGAGGCCTTCAACGCTGAAGGGCTCAAAAATACATGCGTGTCAGAATGCATGTTGGCACTGGAGTATCAACAGCAGAGGCCTTTGGTTCCATGGGAACTTGGAGAGCAGAGGTCTTCAATTCTTTGGCTTTCAGAACTGATGGGGAGGTCAGAACAGAGACTTCTTCGATTTTTCTACAGACGAGAAAGATGACATGTGTATCTCCAGGGATAAGCCTTCACCAAAGGCTCACGGGAGTCCTTTTAAAATAGGTTTATTCCACCTTTCCACTAAAGCGTGCTGACTGAAGGCATGACAAATGCTGCAATCTTCCCATAAATAGAGGTCCAAGACAATACACACAATAAATAAAAGTCTGACGAGGGAAATTCATGGCCGCACTTGACATTTTTTGAAGCCAGAGGGGCCTTAACCCTTCTCAGCCATGTCAAGCAGGGAAAAAGTACAGTTGTGGACACTTGGCATAAATGTAGATGTTAAAGTGTATTCACTGTTGCAGTCATCACATTTGGGTAATCTGCCTGCAGGTAGCCCTCAGCCGGCCTGAATACCAGAGTCTTGGATTACTGCGTTGGATGCTCTCTTCTTCCATGACGTCAGGTCGTCAGGGGTATAAAATATGCAGCAGACACCACTGCATCAGTTTTTCTTGCCCCAGATGTCAGGTGCCCCCACAATGGGAAGCAATTATATGTTATGGAACACCTCCAACAAAAAGAAAATACACCAGAAAGCTTAAATATACCAAAGAAGGAAAGGTAGATCCAAGAAAAATCAGGCGGCTGGAGGGACAGTAACCAGGACTTCAGTGAATAACTAACATCTACATTTATGGTAAATGTACACAGATGTACCATTTTCTTAGAGTTTCACTGTTGCAGTCATCACATATGGGTAGATTCCCAAAGCTAAGGAAGGTAGGAGGAAGTTAGAGAGCATTAGGGCCAGCTATTAAGCCCTGCAAAACTGCAGTGGCAAACCCAGCTGTGGATTTAGAAGAGGCATGTAGTAATGCTTGGTGAAGGTATGTACTGAGCTTCAGGAAGCAGCTTCTAGGACATCCCTGGTAGGGACTCCTCTGAGAAAAGTTGCAGAGGTAGATGCAGCCCTGGTGAAATGTGATCTTATCCCCTGTGGGGTAGGTTTTCCATGGTGCTTTTAACAGAAATAAATGCAATGGGCTATCCATTTGGAAATGGTTTGCTTTAAAATAGGCTTCCCCTCTGCCCCTGCAGCAAAGCCAACTAGCAACTGTTCAGATTTTCTGAGAGGTTTAGTCCTATCTAAATATAATGTAAGTTGTCCGTGCACATCCGGAGTGTGCAGTATTCATTCTCCTTTGTTTTGTGGATTACAGAAGTAGGCAAGTGAATGGACTGATGAAGGGCCATACTAGACACCACCCTTGGCCATAAAGGAAGGATTGGTCCCGAGAGAAACCCTGTCTGCATGGAAAATAATGAAGGGTTCCACTGCCATGAGGGCCTGTAATTCAGACACTTCTTCCTGAAGTGGATGGCTAGAAGGAATGCTGTTTTCCAAGAAAGGAATTTCAAATCTGCTGTCGCAGCTGGCTCAAAAGGAGGGAAAAGTGAGCTTTTCTAATACAAAGTTAAGGTCCCAGGCTGGAGTACGGGTTCGCCTGGAAGTCTTATATTTTTGGCCCCTCTAAGGAATTGTTTCAGCAGAGGATGAGAGAAGAGGGGTGGGCTCAGTATTATAATGAGCTGAAATGGCAGAGGCATGAATTTTAAATTGAAGAGAAGGATAAGCCCTTGTGGAGCATTTCTGTTAGCTTACTGAATTGACTTGTCGATTGGATTTGTAGTTTTTATTGCAACGTTTACTTATTTCTGTGTCTATTCGTGCCTTTGAAGTAAAATAGTCTTTTAGCCAGTCCTGCTTTTTGAGTGAGGGGTATAAAACATGCAGCAGACACCATTTTAATCAGTTTTTCTTGCCCCAGATGTCAGACGCCCCCCCTAATGGGGAATATACATATATATATATACAGATATATATATATATATATATATATATATATATATATATATATACAGATATATATACACACACACACATATATATATATATATATATATATATATATATATACATATATATATACATATATATACATATATATATATATATATATATATATATATATATATATATATATATATATATATATAATACATATATATACATATACACACACATATATACACACAACCAAAAGAACTCGCTGGTTAACGGACAGAGAAGTGATTGATAAAAACTGGAAATAGGTCCAAAAACAGGCTAGGAATACTACGATTCAAGTAAAAGCATAAACGTCTTTATTTTCTCAGTACGTTTTCGTCTCATTAGCTAGATGACTTCAGATACAAAACACACAAAACCAATCAGTTTATATATCTTACATAATATAATTAATAATGTTAAAACCAATCATTTATTAGAATAAATTTAAAACCATCCAATGTATTCCTTTGAGGAAACATTCTCATGAATAATTCATCTTGTCCTTTCATGACATTATGTTGGAAACGGAACTTTATTTCAAAAAAAGCCTCATTAAATACTAACTAAAAATGCTCTGAGCCTGTGCCCCCACTTTTGCCAACTTAGTTTTGACAAGATGGGAAGAAGAAAACATTATGACTACAGAATTCACGCAATATTGGAAATTGTACCGTAGATTTTTTGGATGACATTATAATTTTTTGGGAAGGAAGTAAAGAGAAACTTCATGAATTTTTAGAATGGCTTAACACTACTAGCCCATTTCTCAAGTTTACTTATGTCACAGAAAACAGTGTTAACTATTTGGATATAGAAATTTATAAATGGAACAACAAGTT
>NC_056749.1:490518878-490546378 GCF_019279795.1 Protopterus annectens | reverse complement strand
TAATTTTCCCCCCTCCAAAGGGGATGCCAAAAGACAAGTGCTTGGAGATGGCAGAGGAAAGTCACTGAGACTTTTTACTGTACGGTTGTGCTTTGTTACCTCCCGATTTGGAGGTGGAGGCACCCCATTGTTTTGACCTTCAAGATCCTTATGATTGAAACTTGGAGCCTTTGGAGCATCTGGGTTTGCCCTGAGTGGCTCTGTTGGACACAGGAAAGGACCAATTCTTAGTAGGCCAGTGTCTACTGAACCTGGGTGGCTGCACCTGTAAGAAATCTTTTACAGTTTGCATAGATTTAGTTTAGTCTTCCATCTTTTTTAAAACCTCTTCTGTCTTATTACCAAACTGTCCTGCTGTAGAGGAGCATCCAACAATTTAGCTTTAACATGATCAGGCAGATTTTGCTCCGTGAGCCAAGCATGCCTCATCACAGATCCAGTTACGGCAGCCCTGCAACAGGCCTCCAAAGAATCAAAACCACATTGCAAAGTATGCTTTCCAACCTGTTCTGCTGAATGCAATAAATCCTGCAATTCTATTTTCCAATCAGAAATCATCATTTTCTGTTTTAGTAAGCACATAACATGCTGTTGATATTTAAGCATATGAAACTGGCAGTTTAAAGCCTGATTGCCAAGGGTGCAGACGTATAAACCTTTCCCCATCTATCCAGCGCCCTGGAGTCTATCTGAAGGTGTAGGATTTCTGGCTGTAGAAGCCTTAACACCCTTGGGACCCTGAGAAATAGTTTCAGGGTCAGCAGCAGGATTTTTGAAAATAAATTTGTGGGGGTCAGGAACCCTGTAATATCTGTCTGGCTTACTAGGAGCTGGATCGGTAACAGGGAATCAGGAGCCATGCTTGATTCCGAGAAAACATCAACAATGTCTAATACAGGAGGTATTGCCAAAGGCCTATGCTGAGGAAGGAGGAAACCCCCAAGCCTCTTTTTGGATTCTGAGAAGTCCTGACTCTCCCAATGAAAATGTTCCCTTAAAGTATGCAAAGTCCCTCCAAAAGAGTAATCCTCAGGAGGGGAAGCAGAAGGGATGGATTCCTCTGCATCAGAGTCCTCATAAGGTGGAATACAAAATTCCTGATCAGAAGAGGAATCAGAAGAAATGGAAATCGGATATGAAGATTCATAATCAGTGCCTTGTCTAGGCCTCTTAGCAGGGGGGGGGGGTTGGGAAGCCCTGATCAAGGTAATTAAGTCCACAGCCATTTTGATCATTTGTTTTTACGTGGCTCATGCGTCGATTTTTTAGACAGTAGATTTTGGCCTTGTTTTTGATGGTGTCGGTTTAATATACAAATGTTGAGGCCTGAAAACACCCTCAGAAGCCGGTGCCTGCTAAGCGGCTCTGGACCCATCCAAGGGAGAGACCTCCATGGGTTCAAAACCTGCAGAATCTAGCAGCATACCTGACTCTGAATAGGTCTCGGTAGAGGCCACCTCACTGAGTAATGGCTTAGGAGAAGCTTCATTGGTTTTGGACCTGGTCTGTCTTTTTCCTTGCGTTTATTTGTGAATTCTGGTAGTCTTATTGCTAACAGACTATATTTCAGGAAAGTTAAATCTTGAACCAAAATATTTGGAAGCAAAATTATACAGACAATTAATAGTGCATTGGTTAAATTTAGCACAAAACAGACAGCAAGGCATGTTGTGATCAGGGCCTAAGCAAGGAATACAGTACAAATGAAAATCCTTATGAGGTATTTGCCTCCCACAAGTAATGCAATTATTAAATTTTACTGACATTGGTAAGGAGCAAGAAAAAGTTTCCCCAACGAGGTACTTGGCTTTAGTTTGAAGACTTCAGTTCTGAAACTCGAAAATGAAAATTTCAGTAATCTGCCAACCGGCACTTGCGTACTGCTTCGGGCACCGCACAGCAACAAATACCGATTAAATGGTGTCGGCTGCATGTTTCATACCCCTGACGACCTGACATCATGGAAGAGGAGACAGCAACCGACGCAGGACCCAAGACTTTGTTATTCAGGCCGACTGAGGGTAACCTGCCAGCAGATTACCCAAATGTAATGACTGCAACAGTGAAACACGAAGAACATCCTCAAGTCAGCCATATTAACTGGTTCAAATGGAGCAAAAGTTACTCTTCTAACATGCAATGAAATTCGCTAGGAGAGGCCACCAGTTTAGAATGAAACAGCACTAGTAAAACGACCAGTTCGTACCAGGAGAAAAATCAGCTTAATTACAAAATCCAACACTGACTAAGCACTTTCACCCACCATTGGGCTTCTTCAGAGTCAGTGAACAGCACAAAGAAAATCATTTGAATTAACAATGAATCACATCAGTACCCTGAGATCAATTAAATATTAACCCTCCGATCGATTAAATATTAACACTCCAATGGCCAAGCCAACACTTGTAATTTTATTTATGCTGAAACCACATTACAATGTAAGCATTTTTGAGTATGTAAATATCTATCATGTTAATAAATACAGCACAATAGCCTAATAGAATTTGAAAAAAAATGAAAGTAAATAATCATAAAATATATTGTGTACTTGAACTGATTTGAATTTTAATATACAGGCTGCAGAGATGCTGTCACTAATGCCTGGTGCATTTGAAGCATCCAGGCATAACTACCACAGGCATTCCTTAACTTCTAAATGGGTTTTAAAATCTTCCCCAAAATCTTTCACAGTTAACTTATCAATGACAAAACAGAATATTTGTTATTAGTACAGACATTACTATGATTAAATAAGGCATACGTGGTTTGCTTGTTCTTGATGTCCCTAGTATGTTCCAAAGTGCGAAGTCCAAGTTTTCTTGTGGTCATCCCTGCATAGAACACTGTACATGACAGGCAAGTAAGCCACATACACAACCATTTTAGTATTGCAGTTACAATGTCCTGGACATCTTAAAGTTATTTTGTAACTGCAAATTTGTACATACGGTCCTATCATTAATTTGCAAACACTGCATGTACCACATTTACTCATGTGAGGGTCTACTGTCTTGACTAGTAGAATTTTTCTCAAACAATTATTTCAAGTTATACCCTCTGCTATTAATAAACTTAGGAGAAATTTCTATTAGGTCCTTGATGTCTTGGGTAAAAACACTATCCCACACGAGTAATAATGTTCCTAACGTTTCCCGTTGTTGGATTAAATCCCAGTACCATACCAGCAGAGTAATTTTGACAGGGGTTGTCAAGTGTTAACATTGTCAGGTTTTCTGTTATCCAAAATAATGGACATAAAGTCACTAGATCTTCTATCTCTTCCCTATTCTTATTAAAGCAGCTCCACTGGATAGCCTCTATTCCTGATCAATTAAATGTGCCATTTCAGCTATGAAATAGGTGTCTTGGCTAATAAACCTAGATGTCCTTATTTGCCCCTTGGCCACGCTTTTCTTTTGCTGGTCAGGGTGGCAGCTATTGTAATGCAAAAAGGAACTGCTGTATTTTTTTTTTTTTTTTTTTTTTTTTTTACAAAAAATCTTGGAATGAATTTGTACATTATCCACATATAACAAAATATCCAGTATTTGATGTTGGTCAAGATGGTTTGTAAATTTCAAAAACTCTGATTCAAGTATAGAATGTTTCCACCTCTTTCTTAGAACCCTTCCAGAAAGTCAGAATATCATCCAGGTATCGTAAATATAACATACTTGACATAAATCTGATTTAAAGACAAAATTCTGCTCCCAGTCAGCCAATACCAAATTAGCACAGATGGGTGCACATCCGGCACCCATAGCAACCCCATTTATCTGTTTATAGTATTCACCATCAAAGAATATGAAGTTGTTATACAATACCATGTCTTAGCAATTCTGATAAAAGGCTTCTCTTTACCACATGTAAATTACTAAATTTCAAAAAAATTAAACCTGTCTAGCCCGACCTGGTGGGGGAAATCACAAAATAAATTAAATGACATCAACTGTCACAAACCAAAATTAATCTCCAACATCAATATTGGTATTCCTAATACAATCCAAGCAATGCCACGAGTCCTTTAAAATGTGTGGTAGGGGGTCAAAAATATTCTTACATTCAATATCAATGATGGCCACTAAGGGTTCAGTTTTTGAACCCCTCACTGCAACAATAGGCCTAAATGGTGGACAATTCTCATTAAGGATTTCAGGAATACCAAATATTGATGGAATAATAGGATGTTCTGACGCATTTGAATTAATCAAGGGAAATAATCCCCTCTCAGATATTTATACAACTGCCAATCAATTTTTGTGTACACTCGTACATCAAATTTGGAGACCATTAATATGTGTCATTCAATAATGAACGCATTTAACATTCGTAATCAATGTTTGCCATAATAACCACACCCCTCCACCTTTGTTGGGTTTCATAACCCTGTATTAATCACTGCTAGACAATTCTTTCTGCACTGGTCAAATCACAGTTTAATTACAAAATATATTTTATGATCATTTACATTCATTATTTTTTCAACTCTATTAGGTTATTGTGCTGTATTTATTAACATGTTAGACATTTACATACTCAAACGTGCTTATTTTGTAATGTGGTTTCAGCACAATAAGATTACAAATGTTGACTTGGCTACTGGAGGGTTAATGTTTAATTTTCAGGGTACTCATGTGATTCATTGTTAATTTAAATGATGTTCTTAGTGCTGTTCACTGACTGAAGAAAACCAATGGTGGGTGAAGGCGCTTAGTCAGAGGTGGATTTTATAATTAAGCTAATTTTTCTCCTGGTACGGACTGGGCATTTTACTAGAGGCCACCAGTTAACCTGGCACCTTCTTATGCAAACCCTTTTTAAGACCATTTTAACATGACACAGGACAGTAACTCAAATATTGTAAAACCAGAAAACTAGCCTTGAATGGATATTGGTTATGCCAATGGCAGCAACTAAAAAATGTTTTCAGTTGCTAATACACAACTTGTAGTAGGTTTTCTTGCTTCCATTATTTTCTGTTGCACATCTCCAGAAAACAAAGTCACTAAAAGAAATAAAGATCCTGCCCTAAAGGCAGTACACAGACGCACCTGCCCTGCAGGCATGTACATAGATGCACCTTGATATCCGTCAAACACCCTGTTCTTGCGGGAGTAAATCCATTCTGTCAGGATGCTTGCTGTAATTGCCCCTGTGAAAAACTGAAAGGCTGCCAGCCTAGATAGAATTTTGTAAATAATTCTATGCCATTGTAAATATTAACATAATCCACAGACTTGTTTTTACAAATATAAGAAAACTAAATGCAAGAAAACTGTTATATGCTGAACTTCAAAATTGTAACCACAGTCCACCCTGCTGGAAGAAAGCTGATAAAGCATTTTATGACTGATCAAGCTCTGAGACAAGATGTCTGGGCTAGAAATTCTCCCGTCTGTAGATACAGGTAATTACTAGGTCTTGCATGTAAAGTGTCTTTTACTGCTGTGGCTTCCTGACCAGGTGCCGCTTACAAAGAAATGTAAATTTTCAGTTTGTTAGCCTGGGAACTAAAGGAGAAGTGACAAAAATGTTGCAATGTGAAATGAGTCAGCATTACCGGGTATTATCAATTGAAGACTTTCTCAGGTGAGAAAGACTGAGCATTTTGTATCTTGTCTGGGATCTAGTAACGTCATCCACTCACCAGCAGTTGCTTGCTCTGTATGTAAAGTAGTAATTAAAACAGTGATTTCTTTAGAGTTAGATAGGAATTTAGCTTGATTAGTCTGAGACAGAAAACAGCTAGGCTACCTTACATTATTGTTTTAAAGTTTCCTGTGATTTCTGAACTCTGACTACCAGGGAGTTGAAGTGATGAGATTTGTCTTGTGTTTTTATTTATTAAATATTTTTAAACCTTTCAACTGTGGCTGTTTTGTGCAGAGATAATTTAAGCTACAGTAGTTACATGTATTTGGTGATACTGTCCAAGCCACTCCAATAGTCTTGCTGCTCAGTCACACTTACTATATGGATAACAGTGCACAGTGAAATTGGTCACGTTTTGGGAAGGGCCTTATAGTAGCTGATAACAGTGCTTGTTGGCAACAGGTATTACCTTATAGTCTGGGCAGAAATGGGCCATAGTTGGAGAACCTATGCCAGCCTTCCACACAAGTGTCTGTATACAAATCAAACCTTAAAGTGTATGTATCAGCTAGTTGGGCAGGAACCCTAACTACTGGTAGGACAGAGGGTGCTGAAGGTTTCAGCTTGACCACTAGGCTGAGATCTGAACCCTATAGCTGTGCCAGTGGGGAGTCTTCCTGCGGACCTGGAGAGAAAGGGAGAAACCTGCCCCAGACTGATCTCTGTGCACTCAAGAGAAATTTTACTTCTCTGTGCATGTACTTGTTATCCTCCCAATCCGGACACCCCTCACTGGTGCTATGGGTGAGGATCGAAGCTCCTTGATTACTGGGCCAGTGCGCAGGCATCACATTAATTGGTGGCATTGCTTGGATATCCACATCAAAACTCAATTGTTTCATAGTGTTGAGTTAGCCACATCACATACTAATTGGCTTGTAGTGATGGGGACAGTGAATTCCTGTAGCTTGTGTGCAGGCATCACTTAAGGAATTTTTGTACTCAATCACCCACAGAGTGAATATTCAGAGTTCAGATCACAATTGTTTTTTTTCCTTTCATTAGCTTAGTCAGGGAGAGCAGGCAAGCATGTCAGCAAACGAGTACAGTAACCTAACAAGGAGCCAGTCGGCTGAAATGTGCCAGGCTAAAGGACTGGTGCATGGAAACCTCACTAAAGCAGACATGATAGCAGCTTTGGTGACAGCTGCAACACAGAATAGCAACCAGGAGGACAATCGCACTGGCCGTGGAGATGTACAACACTCAGAATGGACAACTCAACCTTTCTGCAGGGGACTTAAAAATCCATCTGGAGCTGGGGAGACTTGAGTTGGAAGCCAGGCATTTGGAAACAGAAGCACAGAAACTGAGACATCTACAGGCTGAGGAGAAAGAGAAACTGCTATGCCTGGAAGCTGAGGAGGAGAGGCAGCATGAAAAGGAGACGCTGACTCTTCGCCAGAGTCATGGTGGTAATGGCGAAGGGAGTAACCATACCAGAGAAGCAAAGAGGATCAGTAAATTTCTTCCAGTTTACAAGGGGGATAAACTGATAGTTTCATACATATGTTTGAGCACGTACGTAAACAATATAATTTTGACCAAAAGCTCTGGGTACAGTTCCTGACCACTTACTCCATAGTAAAGCTGTAACAGTGCTGTCCAAGAAATCAGACTGTGAATTATTACTGCTAAGAATGGTTTGCTAGAATTTTTTAAGCAGACACCTGAAGCTTATACAAAAAAGTTGTGTGAGCATAGATCCAAGGCAGATCAAAGTGTTTGTGTGTGAATATGGTGCTGAAGTGAGCACTTTTTCATGGGTGGGTGAGTGGATGTCAGATAAGCACTTTTGAAGGGCTGGAAGACCATTTGGCGAAAGAACAAACCCTTAGCACTTAGCCTGAGGACATGAAGATCTGGTTAGCTAATAGACAATGTGCTACTTCAGATGAGTTGGGGAAGAAGGGAGACATACACCTAGCAAGCAGGGCATCACTGCACAGGAAAGGGACACCCAGTGCTGCTCATGGGTCTTAAGGAACCCATGGTGGGTAGCTCAGACAGCCCTAACAAAATCTGCCAGTAGCAGGGAAGCCACTAGTGCAGGTACACGTTCAGGACCTAGGTTTAAATGTTTTGAATGCAACCAGTGCGGCCATGTCACACACAGATGTCTACAGAGGCAAGGTGGGGAACAAAAGGTGAGACCCAGTAAGTGGGAATGACAAAATGCCAATAGACTGTTTCGAGACAAAAGGGGTGCCAAACTACCATCGTGCAGATGTCCTGATGGGGAAAAATTTTGATGAGGCAGTACCATGAGTTTATGCAGTTACACAGTCAGGCTTGGAGACAAACATGCAGGTAGACTGGGGGAGACCAGACAGACCACACACTTTCAGCCAGGACTGGTGAGGTGGTTACCTTCAGGGAGGGATCTACCCTGTAGCAGTGAGAATGAAAATGAGCCACAGCTGCTTGAGGGTACTGATGTTCCCTTTGACAGAGTGACTGCAAGGGCAGAGGTGAATAGTAGTACCCAGGCTGACAGTGAGGCACTGCTGTCAGAGGATGCCAGACGTCCTGTGGAAGGGGAGCTGGGAAGTATTACAAAGCTGAGAGGCTCAGCTCTCAGACCCTACATTACAAGGCCTGAGGCAGGTAGCTAGTGAGGCACCCGATTCTGAAGGTAAGGGGGAATTCTGCATACTGGGCCAAAGGGTTACTGTATAGAGAGAGTGGAACCCTGAGGGAGGGCTAGAAGGTGAGGTAATACAGCAGTTGGTAGTGCCTAGAGCCTAGTCTTGGCACTTCTAGCCATAGCCCATGATATTCCCTTTGCAGATCATATGGGCATAAAACATACAAAGAGACATATGCAGAACTTTTATTGACCTGGGATTTCCAGAGATTTAACAAGGTACTGCAGAGAACCTGTGAGCAGTGCCAAAAGGTAGGCAAGACAGGAGACTAGGTGAAAGCTCCTTTGATGCCTTTGCCTGTGACTGAAGATACATTTCAGAGGGTAGCTATGGATATTGTGGGGCCTCTGACTACCCCAAATTCCACAGAGAAAAATATATCTTAGTGGTAGTGGATTATATTACTAGATATCCTGAAGCAGTGGCTTTCTCCTCCATTGAGACGGAAAAGGTAGCAAATGCTTTTGTTAGAGATTTTCAGCAGGGTAGGTTCTCCAAAAGAAATACCGACAGAGGAGCCAATTCCATGTCAGACCTGTTGGCTTTTCTGTGGAAGTACTGTGGGGTGAAGCACCTGAATCCCACCCCCTACCATCCCCAGACTAATGGTCTTGTTGAGGTGTTAAACTCTACAATCAAGTCCATGCTACAGGCATTTGCAGACCAGTTTTAAGAGGGAGTGGGACAAATATTTGCCGCATCTGTTTGCTTACAGAGAGGTTCCCCAGGAATCTATTGGTTTTTCACCCTTTGAGTTGATGTATGGGCACAGGGAGAGGGATCCTCTAGATTTAATTCATGAGTGGAAAGGTGTGAACCTCACAAGGCATTTGTTGTGGCACATGTCCTAAACCTCAGGACAAGGCTCAGGGAACCCATGGGCTTGGCCCAGGAGAACCTGGCAGAAAACAAACAGAAAAAGATCTGGTATGACAGGAATGCTTGAGCTAGAGTATGCTATAGGGCAGCAGGTAATGGTTCTCATTCTTGTCAGACACAAGAAGCTGCAAGCAGCTTGGGAAGGACCCTACAACGTGGTAAGGAAAGTCAGTGATAACTACATGGTGGAACTGCACAAACTACCATGTTAACATGATGAAACCTTACCATGATAGGGAGGCCCTTGAGCAGAGTATTTGCAGTGGATTGCACTAGGAGTCTGAGGGAGATCTGGTGACTGATCTCCTCGGTGAGGCTCGGACTGACACCTCACTGGAAAGGGTAGCAACATTCCAGCAGCTATCTCTTAACCAGGTTCGAGAAATACGAGCAGTGCTACAGGAGTTTAGTGACATGTTCACTGGGAAGCCAGGGTGCACCCACCGAGTGCAGCACCAGGTGGATACAGGACCCCAAAGGCCTATTAGGCAAGGCCCCTTATAAGGTGCCCGAGAGTCAGACACTGAGGGAGGAGATGCAGGAAATGTTGGAACTAGAGGTAATTCAATAGTTAAGTCCCTGGACCTCCCAAGTGGTGCTAGTGCCAAAGAATGATGGCAGCACAGAGTTGTGTGTGGACTACAGGCAATTCAATAGTCAGTCAGATGCTTATCCCATGCTTAGGTCAGATGAAGCAATAGAACAGCTAGGTGGGGCTAAATATCTTACCACCATTGATCTTACCAAGGGTTACTGGAATATGCCCTTGACTCCCAGTGCTAGAGAGTTCAGCCTTTGTGACTTCTTTTGGCTTGTACAAGTTCACAAAAATGCTCTTTGGGATGAAAAATGTCCCAGCAACTTTCCAGAGCCAGCAAAAGGGTTTGCCCTTGTTTACCTAGATGATATTGCTTTCTACAGCCACTCCTGGCAAGAGCACCTTCAACATGTCAGGGAGGTGCTAGGCAGACTACAGAGTGTAGGGTTGACCATTAAGCAGAGAAAATGTCAGGTGGGTATGGCAGAAATCTCTTACCCGGGACAGAGTGGGGAGTGGTATGATCAGACCAGAACCTGCCTAAGTGGAAGCAATTCAGGCATGGCCTGCACCCGTTACCAAAAAACAGATGAGGGTATTCTTGGAGACAGCAGGGTACTACAGAAAGTTTGTCCCCAGTTTTACTACCATAGCTGCTCCCCTCAGACCTGACAAAGAAAAACAGGCCAGATAAGGTAGTGTGGACCACAGCATGTGAGCAAGCATTCCAGAATCTTAAAGAAGCTTGGGGAGGACCCCCTGTGTTAACCAGGCCAGATTACAGCAAAGAATTTGTTGTGCAGGTGGATGCTTTGAACCATGGGGTGGAGGCTGTACTTACCCAGATCTCTTCAGCGGGAGAAGAGCACCCAGTGGTTTATCTCAGTCGTAAGCTTCAACCCAGGGAAAAATGCTATGCAGCTGCAGAAAAGGAATGTCTAGCCATAGTGTGGGCATTGTAGAAACTTCAGCCTTATCTCTATGGAAGGAAATTCACTGTAGTTACAGATCACAATCCCCTAACATGGTTAAACAGAGCCAGCCAGCAAAATGCCATTTGTTAAGATGGAGCCCAGGGTTGCAAGCATACATGTCAGTGCAGCACCATAGTGAGGTTACCAACTCAGATGGGATCTCAAGACAGGGAATGGGGTAAGGTATACCTAGATAGACACATCTGTCTCAAGCAATGTTTCTCAGGGGACATTTGAAAAACTAGCTTGATTTCTCGGTGGGGGGACTGAAAGGCTGCCAGCCTAGCTAGAATTTTTCTGTGGTATTGTAAATATTAATACAATCCACAGGCTTGTTTTTACAAATGAAAGAAAACTAAATGTAATAAAACTGTTGTATGCTGAACTTCAAAAATGTAACGACAGTGCACCCTGATGGAAGAAAGCCAAGTAAAGCATTTCATGACTTATCTCAAGCTCTAAGACAGGATGTCTGGGCTAGAAATTATATTGTATTTACACACACATAATTAATTACTAGGTATCACATGTAAAGTGTTTTATTGCTGTGGCTACACAGCCAGGTGCAGCTTACAAAGAAATGTAAATTTTGAGTTTGTTAGCCTGGGAACTAAAGGACAAGTGATAAAAATGATGTAATGTGAAATGACTCATCAGTCCTGGGTATTATCAATTTGAGGCTTTCTCATAGGAAAAGACTGAGCAGTTTGTATCTTGTCTGGGATCTAGCAAGAAAAAACACTCACAAACACTAGTTTGCTCTGTATAAGTAGTACTTAGAAAGTACAGTTGTGTACCTACCATAAATGTAGATGTTAGAGTGTATTCACTGTTGCAGTCATTACACTTGGGTTATCCTGCTGGCAGGCTACCCGCAGTCGGCCTGAATTCCACAGTCCTGGTCCGGAGTTTGTTGCTGTCGCCTCTTCCCTGACGTTCATGCGCCAGGGGTATACAAGATGCAGTAGTTTCCATTTTCTTCAGTTTTTCTTGCCCCAGATGTCAGGTGCCCCCAAGAAGGTAGGCAATACATATTGCTTATAAAAAACACACTAAAACAAATAATAACTTCATCTACAAACAAATGCACCATATAGATTGTATAGGATAGAGAAGTATAGTCAAGTCCCAGCAAAGAAAGGGGGATGGTGGGTGGGTAACCTGGACTGCAACAGTGAATACACCAACATCTACATTTATGGTAGGTACACAACTGTACTATGTTCATCGTGTTTCACTGTTGCAGTCATTACACTTGGGTTGGATCCCAAAGCTGAGGTTGGACGGCTGGGTCTAAAAAGGATTAGTAGTGGCTATGAGGCCCTGGAGAACTGCAGTGGCATAGCCTGCTCTGGATTTAGAGTAAAGTAAGTGATAGTGCTTGGTAAAAGTGTGCACTGAACTCCAAGTTGCAGTCTCCAAAATTTCCTTGGTTAGTACTCCTCTGAGAAAAGCTGCTGATGTGGCTGCTGCCCTGGTAGAAAGTGGCCTAATGTTCTTAGGCACTTATTTGCCATGCTGTGCATAGACATGAATGCAGTGTCCTATCCATTTTGAAATAGTCTGCTTTGAGATAGCCTTTCCTTGTGATCCTGCAGCGTATGTCACAAAAAGTTGCTCAGTTTTTCTGAAAGCTTTTGTTTTGTCCAAGTAGAAGCGTAGCTGTCTGTGTATGTCCTAAGAGTGCAGAAGTCTCTCCCCTTTATAGTGGGGATTTGGATAAAAAGTTGGCAAATGAATGGTTTGGTTAAGGGCCACACTGGATACTACCTTTGGCATAAATGTTGGGTTTGTCCTTAGAGAAACCCTGTCCGGATGAAAAATGATAAAAGGTTCCACTGCCATTAATGCCTGTAACTCAGACTTCTTGCTGAAGTTATTGCTAGGAGCAGAGCAGGTTTTCCATAAGAATTTTATCTCCGCTGTATTGGCTGACTCAAAAGGAGGCAGTGTGAGCTTTTCCAAGACAAAGTTGAGGTCCCAAGTAGGTATCGGTGCTCTCCTTGGGGGTCTTACGTTTTTTGCCCCTCTGAGGTACTGTCATTGTAGTGGATGAGAGAAAATAGGTGGTTCCGTATTGTAATGAGCTGAAATGGCAGAGGCATGGATCTTAATTGATGAGAAGGATAGGCCTTTGTCCAGCATCTCCGTTAGGTATTGTAAAATCTGAGGAATATTTGGAACAAACGGTTCAAGTCCTTGTGCCTGGTTTCAAGCACAGAATCTCCTCCATTTTTCTGTATAAGATTTCCTGGTGCTGGGCCTCCTGGCTTCCAAAATGACATAACTGCTTTAGAGAGAGGTGTGTTCTGAGTGGTTATATTTGCCATGCAGCCAGATTTAAGGTTCTGAGTTGGCTGTGCAGGATCTGATTGTTTTGTTGGGTCCGAATGAGGAATTTTAGGTAAAGTCCAGGCTGGGCCTTGAGACAAGCTCTTTAGGATTGGGTACCAGTGCTGGTGTGGCCAGTCTGGGGCAATCAGAATCATTTTTGGCTTCTCTTCTCTGACTTTTAGGAGTACCTTGGGAAGGAGAGGCAGTGGTGGAAAGGCATAAACTGTTAGGGTTTTCCAGCTGAATGATAGAGCATCCACCTTCCATGCTTGTGAGTGATAAGTCCTTGTGCAGAATCTCTGTAGTTGGCAGTTGTGAGGGGAGGCAAATAGATGTCTGGGCATCCCCATTTCCTTGTTATGCTGAAGATTTGTGGATCTAGTTTCCACTCGTGAGGGTCCATGAAGTTTCTGATTAGTTCGTCTGCCAGAGTATTTTTCTTTCCTGGCAGGAATTGTGCCTGCAGACGTACTTGATAGGTCAGTGCTGTGTTCCACAAAGTCATGGCTTGCCTGCAGAGGGGGTAGGAATGTGTGCCCCCTTGCTTATGTACCACACGACTATAGTATTGTCAGTCTTGAGCAATAGTTGTCCTGGATGTAGTAGATCCTTGAAGGCTGTCAGGGCATTCTGTACAGCTAGCACCTCTTTTTGATTGATAGAAAGATGCATTTGGTCTGCAGGCCACGTGACCTGAATACATTTTCCTGCCATGTGTGCCCCCCCCAGGCATAATCCGATGCATCTGTTAATGTCTGCCTGGCCGTGGGTGAAGTGAAAGGCTGTCCCTTGTTGTGGTGACAGGCCAGTGCCTACCATCGAAACTCTTGTTGCAGGCAGGGAATGAGAGTTATTATTGTTTCCAGGCTGGGGCAATGTTGAGTCCAAACACTTTTTAGATACCATTGTAACTTCCTCATATGCAGTCTTGTATATGGAATTAGCAGAAAGCAGGATGCCATGAAGCCCAAAGCCTGCAGAATTTTTCTTGCAGGTAGTTAGGTCTTTGTTGCCATCATTTGAAAGTAATGAGTCAGTTGCCTTTGTCTGGTGTGAGAAGCCATCTGGGCAGTTGTATTTAAGCTTGCACCCAGGACCATTATCTCTTGAGGGCACTAGTTTTGATTTATTTTCGTTTGCTGTGTACCCTAGGCAAATTAGTAATCTTTTTACAAACGCCAGATGCTTTAGTAGAATGTCCTTGCTCTCTGCTTGAATAAGGCAGTCGTCCAAGTAGGGATATATATGAATTCCTTTTTGTCTGCAAAATGCAATTACTGGTGCCAGGCATTTTGTGAAGATCCTGGGCGCAGTAGATAAGCCAAAGGGCAGTGCAGAGAATTGGTCATGTATTGAGCCAGCTATGAATCTGAGGTATCTTCTGCAAGATTGTCTAATTGGGACATGCAGGTATGCCTCTGAAGTCCAAAGTAACTAGCCAAGCCTTCTTGCCCAGCATGGGTAGAAGGTGCTGCAGTGTCAACATTTGGACTTTTGGAACGTCCAGGAAAGTATTTAGAGTAGACAGGTCCAGTATTGGTCTCCAGGCTTTGTCCTTTCTGGGTACCAAGAAAAGTCTCGAGTAAAATCCTTGCCCCTGCTCTTGCTGTGGTACTTTTTGAATAGCCCTCATGTCCATGAGAGCAGAAATTGGATCTTGAGCCTCTGCCCATTGATCGTGTGGCAGGTCTGGCATACCTTTTGGCCTTGGTAGGGTGTAAAAGAGGAACCTGTAACCCTGAGAAACAATATTCAGTACCCATTTGTCCTGGCTGATCATGTGCCAATTTTGTGAGAAAAGTGCTAGTTTTCCCCCTAATGGTGCTGCCAAAAGGTAAGTGCTTGGTATTGGTAGAGGAATGTCAATGGGACCGTTTCCTATAAGGTTGTGATTTGTCTTATCCGCCTTTGGGGGCTGAAGCACCCCATTGTTTAGGTCTGTATGAGCCTTGGGGCTGAGATCTGCCTCTTGGGTGTCTGTATCTGCCTCTTTGTGGCCTGACACTGGAAAGGACCAATTTGTAGAAGGCCAGTTCCTGCTAAATCTGGGTGGCTGAACCTGTAAGAAATCCTTTACTGTCTGCATTGACTTTGCTTTATCCTCCATTTTCTTTAACACCTCTTCTGCCTTAACACCAAACAATGTATCATGCTGTAATGGAGCATGCAATAATTTTTCTTGAACATGATCAGGTAAACTCTATTCTTTTAACAAAGCATGCCTTCTAATGACAGAACCTGTTACTGCGGCTCTGCAAGACGCCTCTAATGAATCAAAACCACAATGCAAACAATGCTTTCACACTTGTTCCGCTGCATGCAATAAATCCTGCATTTCCTTGTTTTCACGACACTGAGCTTATACGCATTTTCTGTTTTATCACAGACATTGGGTATTGTTAATATTTAAGCATGTGAAACTGGCAGTTTAAAGCTAAAGTAGCAGAGGTGTAAACTTTTTTTCCCCATCTGTCCAGTGCTCTAGAATCCCTATCAGAGGGAACAGGGTTTTTTGCAGTGGAAGCCTCGACACCTTTGGGACCCTGAGAAAATGTTTCTGGATCAGCAGCAGGATTTTTATAAAGAAATTTATGAGAATCTGGAACCCTGTAGTACCTATCTGGCTTAACTGGTGCAGGGGGTAAAGAATCAGGAGACAAACTGGATTCAGAGAATACATCAACAATATCTAGTACAGGGAGGATAGCAAGAGGCCTGTGCTGAGGCAATGAAAGAAAGTCTGAGCCTTTTCTTGGATTCTGAATAATCCTGGCTCTCCCAATGGAAATGCTCCCTCATGGTGTGCAGGGTTTCCCCAAAAGAGTAGTCTTCAGGAGGAGAGGCTGAAGTGATAGATTCTTCAGCGTCAGAGTCCTCATAGGGAGAAAGAGAATATCTGTTCAGAAGAGGAATCCAAAGATATAGACACCTGGTCAGAGGAGTCAGGGTCTTGCCTAGGCCTTTTATCAGGAGGGGGATGGGAATCCCTGATCGAAGTAATGAGGTCTTCGGACATTTTAAGCATCTTTTTTTTTGGCATGGAGGATTGTCCAGGAGAATGCTGTACTTGTTTCTTTGTCTTTAAAGGCGTTTTAGACTTTGCCTTGGCTGCTGAAGTGGTCTGGATAGTAAGCTGTGTAAGTCTGAAAACACCTTCAAAAGCAGATTCTTACTCGGCGGCTCGGGAACCATCTGAAGGAATAGTTTCCGTAGGCCCAATATCTTGAGTTTCCAGAGGCTTAGTTGTCTACGTGGGAGTCGGAGGCGGCCTGAGGCTCTAAGGTAGCGGGTGTCAGGGACTGCAAAAAGGCCTCACTGAGAACCGGCAAACGGCCTACAAGAGGCTTCGTCGTTGGTTTTGGACCTTGGATGCCTGCCCTTTTCTTTGTCCTTGTGCTTTTTATGAACTCCAGTCGTCTGTTCCGACGGCATTACATAGTTAAACCTTTGACCAAAGTAATGTAAAGCAAAATCGAACAGACGCTTAGTGCATTGGTTAAATCTAGCACAAAACCGACAACTAGCAACGTTGTGGTCAGAGCCTAGGCAAGGAATACAGTAAGAATGAAAATCCTTAGAGGCATTTGCTTCCCATAAGAAATACAATTGTTAACTTTTACTGACATCGGTCTGGAGCAAGAAAAAGTTTCCGCAACGGGGTACTTAGCTTTATTGAAGACTTCGGATCTGAAATTCAATTTCGAAAGTCTCAGGAGTCGGCCGACCGGCACTTGCGAACTGCTTTTGCTTCGGGCACCGCGCAGCAAGGAAGACTGAAGAAAATGGCGTCAGCTGCATCTTATATTCCCCTGGCGCACCTACGTCAGGGAAGAGGCGACAGCAACCGACGCCGGACCAGGACTTTGGAATTCAGGCTGACTGCAGGTAGCCTGCCAGCAGGATAACCCAAGTGCAATGACTGCAACAGTGAAACACGAACATCAGTGATTTTTCTTGGAGTTAGATAGGAACTTCGCCAGATTAGTCTAGCTGTTTTCTATATTTATGTCAGACTATCCTACAATATTGTTTTAAAGTTTCCTGTGATATCTTAACTCTTGATTAGCAACTGTGTTGAACTGATGAGATTTGTCTTGTGTTTTTATTAACTTAAACCTTTCAACTGTGGCTGTTTTGTGTAGAGATAATTTAAGCTCGGGAAATTGCAGTGCATTTAGTGACATTGTCCAAGACACTCCAATAGTCTTGCTGCTCAGTCACACTAATTAGATACCAATAAGATTACACACTGAAATTGGTCATCCTGTGGGAAGGACCTTATAATAGCTGATAATAGTGGTTGGTGGCAGTCGGTACTACCTTATAGTCTGGGCAGAAATGGGGCACAGCTGGAGAACCTATGCCAGCTTTCTCCAGGAGCATCTGTATACAAATCAAATGTTATGTCTCAGCTACTTAGGCAGGGACACGAAGCACTGGTTGGACAGAGGGTGTTAGAGGTTTCAGCTTGACCATTAGGCTGAGATCTGGACCCTATAACTGTGTCAGTGGTGACGCATACTGGGGATCTGGATAGAAAGGGAGAAACCAGCTTCAGACTGACTGATCTCTGTGTGCTCTTATGAGAAAAAGAATTTAAATCTTACCATAACGTTCCATCTGTGTTGCTGATCTTCATCCATTCATCACAGATAGGTCTCTTAGGGTTCAGTTCCTAGCCCTCGGAACAGAGTGCCTTACACTAAAGTTCACACCAGCCAAAAACTTGAGCTAAGATTTACCCATAATCCCCTTCTCAGTTACCTCGGATCGAGTTTGTCCCACGAAGTAAAGCAGAGGCCGCCTCAGAGCAAAAAACCTTAGTCCAGAAAGTGGACCCAAATATCCCCCAGGAGCCTCTAGAAGGGGGAAGAGGGGGTGGGATGTGATGAATGGATGAAGATCACAGATGGAATGTTAAGGCAAAACATAACTTCTTTATCTAAAGTTAATCTTCATTCCATTCATCACCCATGGGACAGATTCCCCAGCTACTTCATATTCAAGGGTGGCCCTATGGAAGAACGTTGAGCACCACTGAACCAAAGGACACCCTTCCCCCTGGAAACCATATCCAACTTGTAATGAGTGATAAGATATTGGGGGGGGGGGGGCCCAAGTAGCTGCTGCAGAGATGTCGTCCGTTGAAGCTCTGGAATGGAATGCAACAGAAGTTGCCATTGATCTGGAGGAGACAGCCCTGATGTTTGGAGGGATGATGTTTGGAGGCACAGATATCCTTTCTTGGTTATAAATGAAAATTATACTCTCAGCCATATGGACAAAGTCACTTAAGAGACTGAGTTTTCCATTTTAAAAGAAATTACTGGTCAGATTTCTTGATTGTTTTTGTTCTAAATAAAATCTCAATTGTCTACATTTACTGGATGTTCACAGACACTCCCTGGTTAGAAAAAGTAAGGAAAAATAAACAGGCAAATAGACTGTTTGATTAATGGAGATCTTGGAAATGACTTCTGGCAGGAAGGGTTGGTCCGTATGGAAACGCTGTCCTTGTGGAAAATCAAGTAAGGATAGCGGATACAAAGAGCTTGGAGCTCGGAAATGCATCTGGCCGAAGTAATAGCCATCAGAAAAAGATTTCCAAGAGAAACTTGATGTCACACATGGCTGCTGGCTCAAAGGGGGGGGGGGTCGTGTCAAAGACTGCACGTTTAAGACTCAAGGGTTTTATGGGCTGCTTAACTGGAGGTCTTGAATGACAGAATCCTTTCAAAAAGGTTTTGCTCAGACGAGAGATTAAAAAGTGGTCACCAAAACCATTCTGGAAAATCAAAATGTCAGCTAAATGAACACGAACAGTGGATGCTGCAGCACCCTCCTCAAACAAGTTAGACAGGTAATGGAGTACAGCAGAGATGAATGCAGAAAAGGGATCTAGCTGTCTAGACCAAAACAAAAATCTTTTCCATTTGTCAGCATTAAGTTTTCTGGTAGATGGTTTATGCGAAGCCAGAATGTCGTCACGTACTGGACAGAAAAGATTACAATGCCTGGCAATCACTGGAAATGGAGAAGCCAAGCTGTGAGCTTGAGACTGGACAAGTTCAGGTGGCTCAACCCTTGAGGGTGAGAAATCAGATTTGGAATTGGAGCCAAGGTAGATGGGTCCGCAAAAATGAGGAGGCCAGAGAAAGGGGAACCATACATATAGAGGTCAAAATGGTGCAGAGGATCATTTCGCTTTTCAATCGAAGAGCTTTCTTCAGAACTCGAAGAGGAATGGGAGGATAAGCATAAAAAAGTTCCATGGCAAATCATGGACAAGTGCATCCCTCGGACTCCCCCTGCGGGGGAACTGCAGATAAGTAGTTGCTGCATTTGTGGTCTGACAGGAAGGCAAATAGGTTGCAGCAAGGCTGGCTCCAACAGCTGAAATTGCCACTAAGTTGGAGATGGGGGACCACTCATGAGGCAGGAGAACACACCTGCTCAATTTCTCTACTATCACACTGGAGTTCCCCGGGGTTTGCATTGCTACCAGAAAGCGGTTGGAAGCTATTGCCCACTGCCACACTCTCATGGCCTCTCGACACAGGGGATAGGACTTGGTTCCTGTTTGCTTGCTGATGTACCAAACGGACGTCCAATTGGATAGCAACTATTCCTGAAGGAAGGGCAAACTGAAATGCTTGCAATGCCAAGAGCACTGCCTACAGTTCCAGAACACTTATATGCAGATTGGCCTCAATCGAACCATGGGCCTTGGACAGTCATTCCCAGATAATGCCCCCCACCCCATCACAGAAGCATCTGTGGTCACAATGGTGCTGGGTTGAGGGGGGGGTGGAAAAGTTGTCTCCAAAGTGCTGTCTGGCTTCATCCACCAAGATCGATCTAGTTTGCACCAATTTGTAATTCGAATATGGAATGACAACTGCTGTTGATTGCAGGACTGCTTGAGCCGTAACAAAGTCATGCCAAAGCATCACTCGGAGCTGGGTCCTTAGTTTTTGAAGCCAGTGATCTAGGAGAGAGATCAAGCAAGAACAGGTGCTGAACGTTACCCCAATAAACTCTAAGGTTTGGGTTGGAGTTAGATTGGCACTTTTCCCAGTTTATGGATATTCCAAGACGATGCGCCACAGAGGGTACAGTGTAAGGCGGTTACCAGTAGATGCTTGGTGGTAGTGGTGAGGAGCAAGTCATCCAGATATGGAAACATCTGGAATCCTTGTAGTCTCAAGTGAGCTGTCACTATTGCCATGCATTTGGTGAACACTCTGGGGGCTGTACAGAGTCCAAAGGGCAGAGCACGGAATTCGTAATGATAGACTCCTCGCCAGAAACAAAGTAACCTCCTGGAGCGTTTGTCCATCTTGATGTGGTAATGCGCATTCTGAAGTTCTATCAAGCACATCATATAGCCTTCCTCCAGAAAAAGGAGAATGGACTTCACACTGACCATCCAGAATTTTGCCTGGCTGACAAACTTGTTTAAACAGCAGAGATCTAAAATTGGTCTCCAGTCTCCTGTCTTTGCCACCAAAAAGAACCTTGAGTAAAATCCAGATACAGTCTGGTCGGACTTTATGGATGACTTTTTAAATGCTTTTCTATTTGTAGAGCTGCTTCTTCCCTTAGTCTGGGTGGAAAGTACAGTTTTGTACCTACCATAAATGTAGATGTTAGAGTGCTAATACAGCTGCTGTCATAACAGATGGGTTCTCCTGCCGTCAGGCGGGTCCTCGGTCGGACGAAATCCAAAGTCTAGGTCCGGCGTCGGTGGTCGTCGCTTCTTCCCTGATGTCAGTGCGACAGGGGTATAAAAGAACCAGCCAACGCCATTTTCTTCAGTTTTTTCTTGCCCCAGATGTCAGGTGTCCCCAAAAGGAAGGCAATACATAAATTTATGTAATAATGCAATATAATCAAAATACAGTAGTTGCAAGCAAATACACCATAAATGAATACCCCAATCAGGTTGTATGAGGAGGTGTTAGCCAATAGGCCTGTCCCAAGAGGGGAAGGAGGGAGGGAAACCTGGACTGCAGCTGTATTAGCACTCTAACATCTACATTTATGGTAGGTACAAAACTGTACTATGTTCATCGTGCATACAGCTGCAGTCATAACAGATGGGTAGAATCCCAAAACTAAAAAAGGGGTGGTAGGCACTAGGTGGAACTAGGAGGAGCCAGGATGCCCTGCAAGACTGCAGTGGCAAAGCCTGCTCTAGTTTTGGAGTATAATGGTAGGTGGTAGTGCTTGGAGAAGTTATGTACAGAACTCCCATGTGGCTGCTTCCAAAATATCTTTGGTAGGAACTCCTCTGAGGAAAGCTGCAGAGGTAGCTATGGCCCTTGTGGAGTGAGATCTGATGCCTGCAGGTACAGTTTTACCATGAAAAGAGTAACAAAAGCGTATGCAGTGGGCTATCCATTTTGAGATTGTCTGTTTGGAAATTGGCTTCCCTTGAGCTCCTATAGCATAGGACACAGAGTTGTTCTGATTTTCTGAAAGGCTTTGTTCTGTCCAAATAATAACACAGCTGTCTGTGGATGTCCAAGGAATGTAGTAGTCTCTCCCCTTAGTTTTGAGGATTAGGGTAAAAGGTAGGTAAGTGGATAGCCTGATTCAAAGCTACCCTGGATACCACCTTTGGCATAAAGGACGGGTTGGTTCGTAAGGAAACTCTGTCCTGATGGAAAATGATGAAAGGCTGCACAGCCATGAGGGCTTGTAGTTCCGATACCCTGCGAGCTGAGGTGATAGCCAGAAGGAAGGCTGTTTTCCAGGACAAATATTGCAAATCTGTTGAGGCAGCTGGCTCAAAAGGAGGCAAGGTCAGCTTTTCTAGAATGAAATTGAGGTCCCAAGCAGGTATTGGTCGTTCCCTTGGGGGTTTTATATTCTTAGCCCCTCTGAGGAACTGTCTTAAGAGGGGGTGAGAATAAAGGTGGATCAGTGTTGTATTCTGCAGAAATGGCTGAGGCATGGATTTTGAAGGAGGAGAATGAAAGCCCACTGCTTAGCAGCTCAGCTAGATACTGTAATATTTAAAGTAAATTCAGTTTTCCAGGATTCTGGCCCTTTTTCTCATTCCAGGCACAAAACAGTTTCCATTTTGCGGAGTAAGCTTTTCTAGTAGACGGCCTTCTGGCCTCCAAAATTACATCCTGCACCTCCTTGGAGAGTAGGGTCTGTTGTGAAGTTAAGGAATCTTCCATGCGGCCAGAATGAGTGTTTTCAGCTGACTGTGAAGAGTTTTGAAGCTGTGCTGAGTCAGAAGAGGCATTAGAGGTAGGGTCCATGGTGGGGAATGTGTCAGGCTCCTCAGGAGTGGGTACCAGTGCTGTCTTGGCCAGTCTGGAGCAATGAGAATCATCTTTGGTCTGTCTGCTCTGGTTTTTAATAGAACTTTGTGCAGCAGAGGAAGAGGTGGAAAGGCATAAACTGTCATTGTTGTCCAACTGAAATAGAGCGTCCACTCTCCAGGCCTGTGGATGAAAAGTCCTTGAGCAGAATTTTGTCTATTGGTGATTTTTGTGGGAGGCAAAGAGATCTAGGTCTGGCCTTCCCCATGCTTGAATTATCTCTGTAAAAACTTGAGGATGCAACTTCCATTCGTGTGGATCTGTCATATTTCTGCTTAGGTTGTCTGCCAGCGTGTTTTCCTTGCCTGACTGTTGAGACCATAGGTTTTTCAAGTACCATTGAAGTTTCCTCATATGCAGCTTTGCACATGGGATTAGTAGGATGCAAGATGCCATTAATCCCAGAGCCTGCAGGATTTTCCTTGCAGTCAGCCTGGTGAAATTTGCTAGTTTTCTGAAGTATTGAGTTAGTTGCCCCCGTTTCTTTGGCATGAGGTAGGCCATCTGGGTGTTTGTGTTCAAGTTGGCACCCAGGAAAATTATTTTCTGAGGGTATTAGCCTTGATTTCTTTTTGTTGACTGTGTATCCCAGAGAATTCAACAACATTATTACAAAAGCCAGATGTTTCAGAAGTATGTGCTTGCTGTCAGCTTGGATCAGGCAGTCGTCCAAATATGGGTATATTTGCATCCCTTGAAGTCTGCAGTAGGCAATCACTGATGCCAGGCATTTCGTGAATACTCTGGGCGCAGTAGATAAGCCAAAGAGCAATGCAGAGAATTGATAATGGGTTGAACCTGCAAGAAATCTGAGGTATCTTCTGCAATTATATCTGATTGGGACATGCAGGTATGCCCCCTTGAGGTCCAATGTTACCAGCCAAGACTCCTTGCCCAGCATGGGAAGAAGCTGCTGTAATGCGAGCATCTTGAATTTTGGCATGAGTAAAAATGTGTTTAGGATGGATAGGTCCAAAATAGGTCTCAAACCTTTTCACTTCCTTGGTACCAGGAATAGTCTGGAATAAAAACCTTGGCCTTGTTCTTGAGTAGGTGCCTCTTGAATAGCTCTCATGTCCATGAGATCTGAAATTTGTCTTTGTGCCTCTGCCCTTTGTGTGGCAGGTTTGGCATGCCTCATTTTTGGAAGGGTGTGAAAATGGAATCTGTAGCCTCTGTTTATAATGTGCAGGATCCATTTGTCTTTTGTGACAATATGCCAATTTTTCGAAAATAATGCCAGTTTTCCGCCTAAGGATGCTGCCATTTGAGTCTTGCTTGGCATGCAAAGGGTTAAGTCATTGGGCTTGCTTTCTGAATCGATGCGAGTTATCCTCACCACCTCTTTGTGTTGGAGCTTGCCATTGTCTGCCTCTAAACGATCCTTGGGATTGCCCTCTGCCCCTCGGGCGCCTGTATCTACCTCTTTGGGGTCTGTCCGTGGCTGGAAAGGACCAATTTTTGGAAGGCCAATTTCTACTGAAACGTGGAAGTTGCACCTGTAGAAAATCTTGCACTGTTTGTATTGATTTAGCCTTTTCCTCCATTTTCTTTAATACCTCCTCAGCTTTTAACACCAAATAATACATCCTTTTGTACAGGGGCATCTAGTAAATTTAGCTTTGACATGATCTGGTAAGGTTTGCTCCTTAATCCAGGCATGTCTACTTATGAATTATCCTGTAACAGCAGCTCTACATGAGGCCTCGAGCATCAAAACCACATTGTAAGGTATGTTTACCCACTTGTTCTGCACTATGCATCAAATCCTGCAACTCAAAGTCTGGTTGTTCAGGTTGTGACATTTTGCTTCTCAACTGTGATAACAGAAACTGTTGGTACTTTAACATATTGAACTGGCAGTTTAATGTCCTCATGGTTAAGGTGGCCGAGGTGTATACCTTTTTTCCCCCACCTTTCTAAAGATCTGGAATCTCTCTCCGAAGGTAATGGATTTGTAGCAGTGGAGGCCTTAATTCCCTTGGGGCCCCTGTGAGATAGTTTCTGGGTCAGCCGCATGGCTTTTGAATAAAAATTGGTGAGAGTCAAGAACCCGGTAGTACCGGTCAGGCTTGACTGGGGCTGGAGGTAGACAGTCTAGGTTAAGGCAGGACTCCTAATACACATCATCCAGTATGTCTAAGACAAGAGGTATAGCCAGAGGCCTGTGCTGAGGTGGTAAGAGAAAATCCCTAAGCCTTTTCTTGGAGTCTGAGTACTCTTGGCCTTCCCAGTGGAAGTGTTCCCTCAAGGTGTGCAAGGTTTCCCCAAATGAGTAATCCTCTGGGGGGGAGACAGAGGGAATGGACTCCTCTGCATCAGAATCTTCAAAAGGGGAGTAAGAATGCTCCTGTTCAGAGTGCTCTGAAATAATGGAGGCCTGGTCAGAGGAGGGGGATTCTTCCTCCACTCTGGGCCTTTTGTCTGGGGGGGGGGGGGTTGAGAACCCCTGATAAGAGTAATTAAATCCTCAGCCATTTTAAGCATCTGTTTTTTTAGACATGGGGCCTGGAGAAGGGCCCTGTGTAGCTTGCCTCTTAGAATGCATGGCTGCTTTAGACTTGGTGAAAGCCTTGATGGAAAAAGAAGAGGAAGGTCTGAAGACACCTTGAGAGGAGGCAGACCTGCCTACATTTTGAGTTTCACCACCTAGAGTGGCTTCGGTATCTGTAGTCAGGGTGTGGGCAGAGGAGCCTGCGACCTCGGGCACAGTAGACACCGCCAATGAAGTGTCGTCAGTAGGCAGGGGCTGCGTAGGCGCCTCACTGAGAACCAGACCACCTGTAGTCGGCTTTGGCGTGGTGTCGGTAGAGGCTGCGGACCTAGTGTGTCGGTCCTTATCTTTGCGTTTTTTTAGACAAAACTGGAGTCTGAGTATAAGACGACATAATGTAGTTAAATTTTTTGCCAAAATAGTGTTGGGCGAACTCCGCCAGACGCTTAATGGTGCGTTTGTTTAATGTAGCACAAACGACAGACCGAGACGTCGTGGTCTGGGCCTAAGCAAGGAATGCAGAGGAAATGAAAATCCTTATGCAGTATTTGCTTCCCACATGAAATACAATTATTAACTTTGTCTGACATCGGTCTGAGGCAAGAAAAGTTTCCCCAACGGGGTACTTAGCTTTCAAAAAGACTTCGGTTGCAAAATTTTCATAATTTCAGGAGCTGGCCGACCGGCACTTGCGAACTGCTAATGCCTCGGGCACCGCACGGCAAGAAAGACTGAAGAAAATGGTGTTGGCTGGTTCTTTTATACCCCTGTCGCACTGACGTCAGGGAAGAAGCGACGACAACCGACGCCGGACCTAGACTTTGGAATTCGGCCGACCGAGGACCCGCCTGACGACAGGAGAACCCATCTGTTATGACTGCAGCTGTATGCACGATGAACATAGTCTGGGATTTGTTTAGGTGGATTTGGGTAGGAGTCGGGTGGAATTCGGTAACCTCTGGATATCGTCTGCACCTAAAAGTCGGTGGTAATAGATAGCCAGGCACTGGGTTGCAGAGAAAGACATCCCCTGACTGCTTCCAGAGGAAAGCAATCGGGTCACTCTTCAAGAGCGCCGATAGTGCTGCCCAGAGAAGGAATCTCTGCAGCCTTGATGACGCAGACCCCCTCCTGCCTCTGTAGGGGCATCTTCCAAAAGAGTTGCCCCCTCTGCCTCTGGAGAGTGAACTCGCCATGTGTCATGAAAAGGAGCCCGAGACACTGTGCCACAATTTCCCACTTCACTGGTTCGTGGAAAAGGGACACTGAGGAAACTTACAGCATTCACAGACAGGGTCTTACTGTCCTGCTCACACCTGGCCGTGTCCTTCACTTTAGGAGAAAATAGGGTACACTCTTTCACTGGAGCGTTAAGGCAATAAGACTTAAGATTCGCGAAGTCTCACAACTACACCTGAACCAGCAGCTCTAGCCACCCCTTCGGTTGCATGTGAATTCAACCTCATGGACGAATTAGAAACAGATTCCAGGGTCACTAGCTGCAAGGTTACCTTGTCATTAACCGCATCAGACACCTTTCGTGATAGAGTACCTGAGAGTTCGGAGAATTCTCTGAAGTTTGGTGAAATGTGCCAGGTAGTTCAAAGACCAAATAGCAAAGGGTGTTGAAACAAAAACTAGTTTCCAAAGTCTGTCCACTGCTCGGGGCTCCCTGTTAGGCAGGTGAACAGTTTGACTCTCCTCTGTGAGCTCTTTCTTGGTGGCTGCCGCCACCAAAGAAACTACTGGTAAATCTTTTGACCAATATGGATGTTTTTCAGGGGGAGAGAAAACCTTGTCTAGTCTTTTAGATTGCTTCAACAGCATCAGGGTTTTTCCAAATGAGCTGAACCAGCTAGTCTGCAGGTGGGGGGTCACCCACAAGGTAGATGGTAGAGCACAAAAGGCCTACAGAAAAACGGATCTTTCTGAGAAAGGGTCTTTGGGCTTCAAATAACCCCCATGTTTCAAGATCTCCAGGATATCACCAAAGGAGACACATTTGGGGGGTGTGATCGTGGGGACCCACCCCTTCATAATCCATATCCTCTGTGAGGGACTCCTCACGGGAGTTCACATGCTTCTTCTTGCATGAAGTCTTCCTTGGAACTTCCTCAGTGGGAGCGGAGGAGGACCCGGAGGAAAGGGCACTCTGCAATAAACACTCCTGCAGCTCCCATGCTTGATCCAGGAAGGTGGTCTGTGACCGCTGCAGCACAGGTGGACGACACGGGGGTTCTGACACCGAAGGCTTGCTCACAGATGCAAGAGCCCTCTCCCTAGCCTGGAAGGCAGAGCCACCCAAAGAGGAATGGGAGCACGGAACAGAAAAAGATAACCTCTGAACCGGGGTCACACACCGCTCCCAAGAGTGCAACCTCAAATACAATAGGTACAGACGGGGCTTCTGCCACCATGGACAGCACCATAGAAAGGGTCGGTGCAGACCTCGGAACAGAGGAGCCTGTAATCCAATCCAAGGACCGAGAAAGACCGGTTCCAATAAAACCAAAGGCCAAGGGGTAGACTCCGGGGCCGAAGTGAGATCCACTATTGGCACCGAAGCAGAGGGTGCTGAGAGAGAGAGAGAGAGAGGTGCTAAGGACTTCGAAACCTGCAAGGACGAAGGAGGAGAGTACGATT